>NC_077224.1:6217294-6460174 GCF_024763615.1 Phlebotomus papatasi | reverse complement strand
TTGAGATGTGCAAAATTTCACTTGGAAATGAGGAAAATTGGGCGAGAAATGCATACAAGTGTCAGAAAATCTTTAAAGTCGATTATCTCGGAAACTATGAGAGATAGGGACCTCAAACTTTACATCTATTTAGAGCCTCCTTCAAGCTTGAGATGTGCAAAATTTCACTTGG
Source organism: Phlebotomus papatasi (assembly GCF_024763615.1). Taxonomy (NCBI): domain Eukaryota; kingdom Metazoa; phylum Arthropoda; class Insecta; order Diptera; family Psychodidae; genus Phlebotomus; species Phlebotomus papatasi. The sequence goes on along the minus strand of NC_077224.1, from coordinate 6,460,002 downwards.
AAATGAGGAAAATTGGAAGAGAAATGCATACAAGCGTCTGGAAATCTTTAAAGTCGATTATCTCGGAAACTATGAGAGATAGGGACCTCAAACTTTACATCTGTTTAGAGCCTCCTTCAAGCTTGAGATGTGCAAAATTTCACTTGGAAATGAGGAAAATTGGAAGAGAAATGCATACAAGCGTCTGGAAATCTTTAAAGTCGATTATCTCGGAAACTATGAGAGATAGGGACCTCAAACTTTACATCTGTTTAGAGCCTCCTTCAAGCTTGAGATGTGCAAAATTTCACTTGGAAATGAGGAAAATTGGGCGAGAAATGCATACAAGTGTCAGAAAATCTTTAAAGTCGATTATCTCGGAAACTATGAGAGATAGGGACCTCAAACTTTACATCTGTTTAGAGCCTCCTTCAAGCTTGAGATGTGCAAAATTTCACTTGGAAATGAGGAAAATTGGGCGAGAGATGCATGCAAGTGTCAGAAAATCTTTAAAGTCGATTATCTCGGAAACTATGAGAGATAGGGACCTCAAACTTTACATCTGTTTAGAGCCTCCTTCAAGCTTGAGATGTGCAAAATTTCACTTGGAAATGAGGAAAATTGGGCGAGAGATGCATGCAAGTGTCAGAAAATCTTTAAAGTCGATTATCTCGGAAACTATGAGAGATAGGGACCTCAAACTTTACATCTATTTAGAGCCTCCTTCAAGCTTGAGATGTGCAAAATTTCACTTGGAAATGAGGAAAATTGGAAGAGAAATGCATGCAAGTGTCAGAAAATCTTTAAAGTCGATTATCTCGGAAACTATGAGAGATAGGGACCTCAAACTTTACATCTGTTTAGAGCCTCCTTCAAGCTTGAGATGTGCAAAATTTCACTTGGAAATGAGGAAAATTGGGCGAGAAATGCATACAAGTGTCAGAAAATCTTTAAAGTCGATTATCTCGGAAACTATGAGAGATAGGGACCTCAAACTTTACATATGTTTAGAGCCTCCTTCAAGCTTGAGATGTGCAAAATTTCACTTGGAAATGAGGAAAATTGGGCGAGAGATGCATGCAAGTGTCAGAAAATCTTTAAAGTCGATTATCTCGGAAACTATGAGAGATAGGGACCTCAAACTTTACATCTGTTTAGAGCCTCCTTCAAGCTTGAGATGTGCAAAATTTCACTTGGAAATGAGGAAAATTGGGCGAGAAATGCATACAAGTGTCAGAAAATCTTTAAAGTCGATTATCTCGGAAACTATGAGAGATAGGGACCTCAAACTTTACATCTGTTTAGAGCCTCCTTCAAGCTTGAGATGTGCAAAATTTCACTTGGAAATGAGGAAAATTGGGCGAGAGATGCATGCAAGTGTCAGAAAATCTTTAAAGTCGATTATCTCGGAAACTATGAGAGATAGGGACCTCAAACTTTACATCTGTTTAGAGCCTCCTTCAAGCTTGAGATGTGCAAAATTTCACTTGGAAATGAGGAAAATTGGGCGAGAAATGCATACAAGTGTCAGAAAATCTTTAAAGTCGATTATCTCGGAAACTATGAGAGATAGGGACCTCAAACTTTACATCTGTTTAGAGCCTCCTTCAAGCTTGAGATGTGCAAAATTTCACTTGGAAATGAGGAAAATTGGGCGAGAGATGCATGCAAGTGTCAGAAAATCTTTAAAGTCGATTATCTCGGAAACTATGAGAGATAGGGACCTCAAACTTTACATCTGTTTAGAGCCTCCTTCAAGCTTGAGATGTGCAAAATTTCACTTGGAAATGAGGAAAATTGGGCGAGAGATGCATGCAAGTGTCAGAAAATCTTTAAAGTCGATTATCTCGGAAACTATGAGAGATAGGGACCTCAAACTTTACATCTGTTTAGAGCCTCCTTCAAGCTTGAGATGTGCAAAATTTCACTTGGAAATGAGGAAAATTGGGCGAGAAATGCATACAAGTGTCAGAAAATCTTTAAAGTCGATTATCTCGGAAACTATGAGAGATAGGGACCTCAAACTTTACATCTGTTTAGAGCCTCCTTTAAGCTTGAGATGTGCAAAATTTCACTTGGAAATGAGGAAAATTGGGCGAGAGATGCATGCAAGTGTCAGAAAATCTTTAAAGTCGATTATCTCGGAAACTATGAGAGATAGGGACCTCAAACTTTACATCTGTTTAGAGCCTCCTTCAAGCTTGAGATGTGCAAAATTTCACTTGGAAATGATAAAAATTGGGCGAGAGATGCATGCAAGTGTCAGAAAATCTTTAAAGTCGATTATCTCGGAAACTATGAGAGATAGGGACCTCAAACTTTACATCTGTTTAGAGCCTCCTTCAAGCTTGAGATGTGCAAAATTTCACTTGGAAATGAGGAAAATTGGAAGAGAAATGCATAAAATAAATGCATCTGGGAAAGAAGATCTGGGATTTCCTGGAGAAAGCTCCAGGAATCCTCTGACCACAGAAGGTATCTGAAGAGTCTTGGGCATAATATGCAAGAAAATCCCAAAAGATCTGGGATTTCTTGGAGGAAGCTCCAGAAATCCTCTGACCACGGAAGGTATCTGAAGAGTCTTGGGCATAATATGCAAGAAAATCCCAAAAGATCTGGGATTTCCTGGAGAAAGCTCCAGGAATCCTCTGACCACAGAAGGTATCTGAAGAGTCTTGGGCATAATATGCAAGAAAATCCCAAAAGATCTGGGATTTGCTGGAGAAAGCTCCAGGAATCCTCTGACCACAGAAGGTATCTGAAGAGTCTTGGGCATAATATGCAAGAAAATCCCAAAAGATCTGGGATTTGCTGGAGAAAGCTCCAGGAATCCTCTGACCACAGAAGGTATCTGAAGAGTCTTGGGCATAATATGCAAGAAAATCCCAAAAGATCTGGGATTTCTTGGAGGAAGCTCCAGAAATCCTCTGACCACGGAAGGTATCTGAAGAGTCTTGGGCATAATATGCAAGAAAATCCCAAAAGATCTGGGATTTCTTGGAGGAAGCTCCAGAAATCCTCTGACCACGGAAGGTATCTGAAGAGTCTTGGGCATAATATGCAAGAAAATCCCAAAAGATCTGGGATTTCTTGGAGGAAGCTCCAGAAATCCTCTGACCACGGAAGGTATCTGAAGAGTCTTGGGCATAATATGCAAGAAAATCCCAAAAGATCTGGGATTTCTTGGAGGAAGCTCCAGAAATCCTCTGACCACGGAAGGTATCTGAAGAGTCTTGGGCATAATATGCAAGAAAATCCCAAAAGATCTGGGATTTCTTGGAGGAAGCTCCAGAAATCCTCTGACCACGGAAGGTATCTGAAGAGTCTTGGGCATAATATGCAAGAAAATCCCAAAAGATCTGGGATTTCTTGGAGGAAGCTCCAGAAATCCTCTGACCACGGAAGGTATCTGAAGAGTCTTGGGCATAATATGCAAGAAAATCCCAAAAGATCTGGGATTTCCTGGAGAAAGCTCCAGGAATCCTCTGACCACAGAAGGTATCTGAAGAGTCTTGGGCATAATATGCAAGAAAATCCCAAAAGATCTGGGATTTCTTGGAGGAAGCTCCAGAAATCCTCTGACCACGGAAGGTATCTGAAGAGTCTTGGGCATAATATGCAAGAAAATCCCAAAAGATCTGGGATTTCTTGGAGGAAGCTCCAGAAATCCTCTGACCACGGAAGGTATCTGAAGAGTCTTGGGCATAATATGCAAGAAAATCCCAAAAGATCTGGGATTTCTTGGAGGAAGCTCCAGAAATCCTCTGACCACGGAAGGTATCTGAAGAGTCTCGGGCATAATATGCAAGAAAATCCCAAAAGATCTGGGATTTCTTGGAGGAAGCTCCAGAAATCCTCTGACCACGGAAGGTATCTGAAGAGTCTTGGGCATAATATGCAAGAAAATCCCAAAAGATCTGGGATTTCTTGGAGGAAGCTCCAGAAATCCTCTGACCACGGAAGGTATCTGAAGAGTCTTGGGCATAATATGCAAGAAAATCCCAAAAGATCTGGGATTTCTTGGAGGAAGCTCCAGAAATCCTCTGACCACGGAAGGTATCTGAAGAGTCTTGGGCATAATATGCAAGAAAATCCCAAAAGATCTGGGATTTCCTGGAGAAAGCTCCAGGAATCCTCTGACCACAGAAGGTATCTGAAGAGTCTTGGGCATAATATGCAAGAAAATCCCAAAAGATCTGGGATTTGCTGGAGAAAGCTCCAGGAATCCTCTGACCACAGAAGGTATCTGAAGAGTCTTGGGCATAATATGCAAGAAAATCCCAAAAGATCTGGGATTTCTTGGAGGAAGCTCCAGAAATCCTCTGACCACGGAAGGTATCTGAAGAGTCTTGGGCATAATATGCAAGAAAATCCCAAAAGATCTGGGATTTCTTGGAGGAAGCTCCAGAAATCCTCTGACCACGGAAGGTATCTGAAGAGTCTTGGGCATAATATGCAAGAAAATCCCAAAAGATCTGGGATTTCTTGGAGGAAGCTCCAGAAATCCTCTGACCACGGAAGGTATCTGAAGAGTCTTGGGCATAATATGCAAGAAAATCCCAAAAGATCTGGGATTTCTTGGAGGAAGCTCCAGAAATCCTCTGACCACGGAAGGTATCTGAAGAGTCTTGGGCATAATATGCAAGAAAATCCCAAAAGATCTGGGATTTCTTGGAGGAAGCTCCAGAAATCCTCTGACCACGGAAGGTATCTGAAGAGTCTTGGGCATAATATGCAAGAAAATCCCAAAAGATCTGGGATTTCTTGGAGGAAGCTCCAGAAATCCTCTGACCACGGAAGGTATCTGAAGAGTCTTGGGCATAATATGCAAGAAAATCCCAAAAGATCTGGGATTTCTTGGAGGAAGCTCCAGAAATCCTCTGACCACGGAAGGTATCTGAAGAGTCTTGGGCATAATATGCAAGAAAATCCCAAAAGATCTGGGATTTCTTGGAGGAAGCTCCAGAAATCCTCTGACCACGGAAGGTATCTGAAGAGTCTTGGGCATAATATGCAAGAAAATCCCAGAGGATCTGGGATTTCCTAGAGAGGAGATAGGGAATCCACTGACATGATATTTTGAAAGTTGTATTCCAACTTCTACGATGTAATACAATTTCTACGTTGTATTCCAAGTTCAAAATTGTAATACAATTTCTACGTTGTATTCCAAGTTCAAAATTGTAATACAATTTCTACGTTGTATTCCAACTTCAAAATTGTATTACAATTTCTACGTTGGATTCCAACTTCCCCGCCCCCCAATAGTGATAAGTGGTTGAAATGATGATGATGATTGATGATGATGATGATATTCCAACTTCAAAGATGTAATACAATTTCTACGATGTATTCCAACTTCTACGATGTAATACAATTTCTACGTTGTATTCCAAGTTCAAAATTGTATTACATAGCTATAAATGGGCCCTTAGACTTATCAAAATCGCAAATCGAATAATTCTGTCCAATAGTAAAACGCAATGAAATCGCTCCTTGGAAATTACAAGGGGCCAACTCAATCTGAGCCGTTTTTCAGGAGACAGCATGAAAGATTTAACTTTGTATAAATAATTATCTCAATTAAGTATGTTAATAAAAACAATTTAATTTTTTTTCTATTTGTATGAGCATTATTATAAACATCGAAACATACATATTTTTACCTTTCAAAATATGTTTTTTTATGAGTTAGTTCCTTGTCGTTCTAAATGATGCGCAAATTTTGCTGAAATTAGAATGACACGGGTTCAACTTGCTTGAGTTAGTCCCCTGTTTCACAAAAATTTGAACGATAAATCTATTTTGTGCCCCTTGACTTCAAACAAAACGGCGCAAGCAATCATAAAGAGTAAAATTTTGAAAAACTTTTCTAATAATGAAATTTAATGACTTATATCATCTGAAAATTTATTAAATTGTATTTCTAAGTGCATTAGAATCTTAAAATCGCAAAAAAGTGAGTTGACCCCCTGTAATTTCCAAGGAGCGAAATGATCATTTTAAATTTTAATAGCAAAGGATTCACGAGAACAACCTTAACCCTGGTATCGCACTTGCCCGTTAAAATTTTAATGCGATTAATATTAATTGTTGCTAATGTGTATCCAAAGGTATTAATGAGTGAGCCCAAACAGAAGTAGATTTTAATTCACGAATAGTGTCTTGGATAAAAGGTAAATGGAATTCTATTTGCACAAAAAGTCGTTGAAGTTCGAAGAATTTAAATTCATTTTCGAATTTTCATACTAAATTTTCGAATAAGGTGGGGAAAATTTATCAAATATCACACTAAAAAGCTGGCAAAAAAGAGTTACTCAGTGATTAAGGACTGATTAAATACTGGGACAAGAACAGTAAACGTCGTTGTTCTGTTTTTTCCTCACAACAATGTGAAGATCGTCACATTTTGACACTTGAGCATTTCGAAATTCGAATAGGATGTAACTTAAGCCACCTTGCGAAAGTATTAAGAAGTAAGAAAGTCTCTTTTTTGGATCTTCAAATAGATTTTCGAATTTTTCAAGATCTACTTCTGTACGGAAAGACTGAGTGTATTGTTAATGGACACCAGTGGCCCTTTTCAGGGAATAAAAAAAAATTATTGAAAATATATTGAAAAGAATGAATTGTTCGAAGCTTGAGTCGTCCAAAAGTAGGCGCTTTCCCCTACTTTATTAGATCAAAAATAGATTAGAATATTGTTGTTTTCAATTTATTTTCTTTATGACAATCACATTGAATGAGCACAAAGTTTAGTATATTATAGCTAACTCTAAAGCGGTCTTCAGACTAAAGGTTTAGCCTAGGTCCCGAAGGTCTCAAAATCATTTTGACACATTTTGTCACATTTTGACACTTGAGCACTTCGAAATTCGAACAGGATGTAACTTCCGCCACCTTGCGAAAGTATAAAGAAGCAAGAAAGTATCCTTTTTGGATCTTCAAATAGCTTTTCGAATTTTTCAAGATCTACTTCTGTACGGAAAGATTGGCTACGTTCAGTAATAACCTTTCGAAGAGACAAAGCCACTCCAAAGCCAAGCCAAACTTATTCGAAAATCTGCCGGAAGCCTAAAGTACAAGTTCTAATACCCGCCGCTTCAGCGCTGATTGTTTTGCGATTTCGAATTTCGATATTCTTGACACTTCAATCGTCAACAATATCAACAACAGTGTGCAAAAGTTTGCTGTAAAAAGTGAATTTTGTGTAGTTTTGTGGAATTTCAGGATGGGAAAACGTTCTAATCGCAATTTTAGTAAAATAAATGTCATTTTGATGAACTTGCACAGTTTTGTGTAACTCGTCGGTTTAAACGTTCGAACTTCCAACGGTTTTTTAGGTGAGTTCTCTCTGATATACAGTTCTGTCTCTCTATATGCACACTCTCTATATGCACAGCTTTTGTGTCGGTTGCATTCAAAATCAATTTGTTTACATTTTGACAAAGTAATAAAGAAAATTATTTTCTTGGTAACTAATTTTTCTCGTTTTTAATTATCTTAATTTTATTTTTTCTGTCTCATATTATAGTTAAAATAACACGGGAAATTCTAAAACAATAAAAAAATGATAATTTATTAAAAGAAAGAGAAAAACCGTTGGGAATTTCAAAAAAAGTTGTGCATATTCAAAGAGAGAACTGTCAAAAAAAGTACCCAAACTGTGCATATAGCGAGACAGCACTGTACCTTCGAATCGGTAAAGGAAAAATCTCAACCGGAGAAAGCTCTCAAATCGGGAAAGTTATTACTGAACGAGAGGAATAGCAATAGGGCCATATTTGGGCTCGTTGGAACGGCATTGAAATTCTCGAGAACTTGAAGCAATTTCAATCCGATTTATTCGAAAATAAATTTTATTACTCTTAACCTTTTCTGGACGATCTTTTGAGTGATTCAATCTATTCAAATAAATCGGTTGTGAACCGGTAAACGGTATATGATGCAAAAGTACTTTTAAGGTGAACGGTTTAAGTCACAAGTTCGAGCATTTCGTGAAGCTGGGACGCTTTGCCACCCCTTTTTTACATAAAGATAAACTCAGCTTGCAAAGACTGTTTTAAACTTAAAGCATAAAATGTTTTCGCATTAAAAAATTCATGAGAATCGCAATAAATTTTTAATGAGAAAGTATTACAACACAAATAGTCAAGGAAAAGTCCATTGAAGGTGATAAACTTTGAAATACAATAGAGGATGATTGAATAAAATATTTAATAGCTTTACTGTGTTAATTTTATTGACACACCTCGTATTGTTGGAAATATTATATGTGATATTCAGCTTTTTTTCAAAAATATCTGTCTACTGCACGAATTAATTGTTTATATTAATTTAATAAATTCAATAATAAAATATAGTTCTGACCATTAATAAAATTTGTGTCTCAGTTAAAATCATTCATTTATAAAATGTGAGCTTTTTAGAATTGTTTGATTTAATTTTTAACTGTATAACAGTTAATTACAGATTAAATTGAATCACAAGTTAGAAATTAATTATGAACTAGAAATTTTGTTAAGAAGTATGCATGTTACAAATTTTTTGACATTAGCTTACTACTTAGCCCTGTCATTACTGATAAAGACAGGTAAAACTAGATTGGAAACTTCAAGACCGTATCAAAAACTCCAAATTTAATCAAATCGGTTGAAAAATAAGCCCTCCAAAATGACTGATCTTCGACCTTCAACAATTCAAAATGGCGGATTTCCAGGTCATGATGTTTATGGACGAAATGTTCATCTAAATTACCTTCAAATCAATTCTGAAAATCATTTAGAAAATCTCGGGATAATTTTGAAAAAAAAAAAACGAAAGAAACATGACGAGGGAAGAAAAAAGGATCGTTCGATATAAAGTTCACTTATGGGGAGTCATCGAAGACCAGAAATCGATATCTCATCTCGTATCGTTTGAAGTAGACGATAGTGACCGCAACAAACTTAAGGTCAAGTAAAATATAATTTCCTATAAGAATGAATTAAATACCGATACATAACCGATTAAGACCAATGCAGCCGGGTTGGAAATTTTAAAACATTTCCAAAAATTCTGAAAATATGATATGAAAATCAATAAGTAGGGTATTTACTTTTATTGTCTTCGGTTTACGCTTTGTCGGCAAAATCGTTGATCTGTTACCCTTGAAAAGAATTTGGAAAAGAGGTGGCAAACTGTCGCAGTTTTGCGAAGTGCTCGAACTCACGAGAAAGAACTATCTGTTTTTCGCATACTTTTGGCTACATACCGCTTTACTACCGAATTGGGAATCACTTGTTCTGATTGTCGCTCTGTGTGCACAAACACAAAATTTCTTGGGATTACGTACCAAGCGAATAGAAGTCTGTTCAACCACTTTCACAATAAATTACTACCGAATAAACTGATTGCTAATTTAAAAAAAAACAACTCCTTAAGAAAAGTAGCGTTTAAATTAGCATGAGATCGCCATATTGAATTTCTAATTTTTCTCTTTAAACCTACCAAGTTATAAAACACTTTATCCTGACTCTTCTTGCTTCTAATTTGTAGACACTATAAGAATTCACATAAAATTACGAACTATTGTACGAAATATTTTTTCCTATGAAGGGGGAGGTGGGGCTACTTTGAGCTGTAGTGCTACATTGACACACTTATTGACAATAATAATCCGGTGATCGTCGCATGGGAAAGTTCAACCAAGAATAAAAATCTTTTCTTCCCAGAGCTTTCGGTGCCCTACGCAGTGGGAAGAAGGAGGATAGCGCACCGAAAGCTCTGAGAAAAAAGTTTTTTTTATTCTGGGCTTAACTTTCCCATCCGATTATTGTTGTCAATAAAATTTTACGTCGGCTCCTTACCCTAGAAGTATCTTCCGGACATTGACATACGATTTTTTCGCATATTTCAATAGAAAGGTGGACCTTACGGCATTATCACACTTGCACATTAAAATTTTAATGTGATTCACATTAATTGTCGCTTGTGAGCGTCCAAATATGTTATTTGTATCTTTGAGTCACTTAATTATTTAGGATTTTTCTATTTATTGATAAAGAAGTGGACTTGGCCTGCAAAAATAAGTTTAAATTTACCTAAAGCATAAATATTTTTCACATTAAAAAATTAAAGAGAAAATCGCATAATTTTTCGCATTAATGCTATAAATCAATTTATATCAAATTTTGCGGGCCAAGTCTACCTTTTTATCAACAAATAGATCAAATTTTGAATATAAAATGAGTCAAACACACAAATTACACATTTGGACGCTCACCAGCGACAATTAATGTGAATCATATTAAAATTTTAATGTGCAAGTGTGATGACACAGTTACAATAATTTAATTTAAATCCACCATGGTTTTGCCTATCTAAAGCCCACTTTCCTTTAAAAATATGCGAAAAAATCATATTGTAGCCCCGCAGCTCAAAGTAGCCCCACCTCCCCTTAGGTAAAATAAATATTTATAAGCTTCTTTTCAAACGTAGTCAAATTGACTATACGTGTCCGAAATCTCTGAGTGCAATATGAGGTGGTAGTGGGTGGTGCTAAAGTGAAGAACAATTTAAATGGCACACAAGTAGCGATCCAGTTTGTTCATTTAGAAATTCCCGAGTGAATTCCTAAGGCAAAGATTAATTGTTCCAAGAACTTCAGCCCTAGAAAATGCTGTGTGGATGTTCTCAAGTGAGAGCTTTTACATGCTAAAATCTTACATGATTTCGTATGGAAACATATAATTTAAAGACTCACTCTAACACTTCTTAAATTCCTTTAAGGACCATTTTCGTGTTGGAAAACATCTGAGTATCTCGTGAATCTTTCTCAGTGAAAGTTTGTGAAGAAATCTAATGTTGTACACAAAGTTTATTGAGTCACTTGCAGCTCTGAAGAGCCTAATCTTACTCTTCCATCTGCAAAATTGACCAGTAAGACCATTGAGAATGTCGAGTTAGAAGAAAAAAAACCTTGTATATTTTCAACATCTCAAAAGAAGTGATAGAAAGTTTTATGGAGTCTGTAAGTAGGAACGATCCTCTTTTTTCAGTTTGCAGGTAAAATTGAAAGAAAATCCTCCCTTGAGTTTTTTTTTCCCACATAATTCTCTTCCAGCTTTAACTTTCCGACAAGTTAATATTCCTTAGGACACTTTCAATTACACAATGGTCTGGAAAAAGTTTACCCAATGCCTTTATAGATTGAGAGGACATTTTTCTCAGCTTACGCTATGTATTAATTAGAAAATAATAAGAGAGACAAACACAAAATTTACGCTCAAGAATACTTCCGGCAGACAATTTTGTTCAAGACTGAAGTAAGGGCTTTTGTTTTATGGAGTTTAATACAGCATCCAAGTCAATATATGATGCAAAAAAGGATGAGAGGACTAGAAAATAAATGCTCGCATCAGTGGCAGTTGAGATGGTTTTCCGTTGAAGGGTGGAAATTGTGGTGCGAGGGTTAGCGACAATGTCGACAAAATGAACACAAACATAATTACTTGTTTAATGTCAACTCCCAGAATTTATTGCTTTTAGTGCGCATGATGAGGAAAATACAACAGATAAATTATATTAAATGAACCACCAGAAGAATCTATTTCTGTTCTCAAAATTATTATCTTTTACAGGCATAAATTTGTCTGGTGGGAAAAGGATGATTATTGTTATCAGATAGAGTTCAAAGAGGTTAAAGGTCCTTACATTTCAATCATAATCATTTATTATCACAATCTTAAATTTTATTGCAATATTGTCCCTCGATTTATGCAATTTTACCCCTTTCCGGGATATGGAATAAACATTCACCGAGTTTTAAATAATAATTTCTCAGGATTATCACGAATATTATCTTGGACATTTTTAATTTCAAAATTGGGGAAGGCTTTCAGGTTTCGCACATGTCAAGCCAAAGATTGCCTGAAAATTACCTCAAATTCATTTAAGGAATATGGGAAAAACACAAAATGTTCAAACCTAGAATGGGTGCCAAGTTTGGACGCTATTTTCTATATTGATAAATATTGATAAATATTATATTACTGATTGATAAATGCACAAAAAAAGAAATTTAAATCAATTAACCTTTTGCCCTAGAATCTTTCTAACATTTTACTGCTCGAACTCAAAGAGAGAGCAGTTATATAATTCACTTTTTTTCAATTTGTAACACGGCTAGCGGCCAAACGGCAAGAGATATCGACTTCCCGTATTCGACGACCCCCTATAACTCAACATTATCTAGGACAGTCTTTTTACTTTTCCCTCCACTCTTCCCCTTCCCCACCAAAACCATGATTTTTGTTTTTTTTCGAAAACGGCTCTTTCGATTTATTTCATTTTCGGATATGTTTTAGAGGTAGTCAAGGCAAATATTATTTCCGTACAGAAGTAGATCTTGAAAAATTCGAAAATCTATTTGAAGATCCAAATAGTGTGATATTTCATAAATTTTCTCCACCTTGTTTGAAAATTTAGTATGAAAATTCGAAATTGAAATTGAATTCTTCGAACTTCAACGACTTTTTGTGCAAATAGAGTTCCATTTACCTTTTATCCAAGACACTATTGGAGACTCAAAACCTACTTCTGTTTGGGCTCATTTCGTCCTTAGACACCTATGTTCGATATCGAATTTTCGAACATCACAGTTTAACCACTTTGGAGAGCCTATTTTTCAGCTGATTTTCTTAAATTTTGATTTTTTTTTAAAGATCTTGACATTTCTAACGTGTATGTATCGCACTTGTTGAGTTGTGAATCGGTAATCGTGAATTATTTACCTTTCATGGATTTACTTTTTCATTTGTTCGTATACTATAGTATGAAAATTATTAAATTACAGGTTGTAAACTCGTGGAATAGATGGAAGCAAACGAAAGGATTTTATCTCTTTGGAATTTTGGCTTTTCGGGATTTTGATTTTTCGGAATGTTGACCTTTTAGAGATTTTGGATTTTCAGGATTCAGACATATTTGTAATTTCTTCCTATTCGAGATTTTGACTCTCCGTAAATTTTGGCTTTTCAGGATTTTGACACAGTTCGACCAATTTGAGAATTTGGGGTCTTCGGAAATTTTGGATTTTCAGGATTTTAACACATTCGGAAGTTCGACCAATTCGAGACTTTATCTCTTTGGAATTTTGGCTTTTCGGGATTTTGACACACTTCGAATTTCGACCAATTCGAGATTTGGTCTCTTCGGAAATTTTGGCTTTTCAGGATTTTGACACATTCGGAAGTTCGACCAATTCGAGGTTTTATCTCTATGAAATTTTGGCTTTTCGGGATTTTGATTTTCAGGATTTTGACATACTTGGAATTTCGACCAAATCGAGATTTTGTCTCTTCGGAAATTTTGGATTTTCTGGATTTTGACACATTCGGAAGTTCGAGCAGTTTTAATTTTTCGGGATTTTGACTTATTAGGGATTTTGACACACTTGGAATTTCCACCAATTCGATATTTTATCTCTCTGGAAATTTTGGATTTTCAGGATTTTGACACACTTGGAATTTCGACCAATTTGAGATTTAGTCTTTTCGAAAATTTTGGGACTTTGGCTTTTGATTCATTCTGGATTTCGACTATTTCGGAATATTGAGCCATCAGGAATTTTGTCTTTTAGAGATTTTGACCAGTACTGAATTAAATTTACATTTAATTTTTCTCCGCCCATTCTTTCCTTCTTTAAAGACAAGGTCATATTCTTTTGGGGCATTTTAAAAATAATTCTATACTTTTTAATATTTTCAAAATGGAGTAATTGTCAAATAATCAATGCATATTTCGTAAAAATTACTTAGATCACTTAGACAGTGTAAGCTGAAGAAAAGTGTTTATGGCAAAAGTTCAGGGTTTTAAGTATTATTTCCTTCATTTAGGTCATTTAAGAAAAAGGTAAAATTCCCACTGTTAGCTTTGGATTTGAAGAAATAATTTATAAAAAATACAGCAAAAGGTCTGTTTGGATAATGAATATCTCTTTGTCCAAAATACTATCTTTAGAAACCCTTCTTACAAAATGCAAAACTGCCACAACGAAGAGATGAATAAAGTGTCTTGTCTGTCTTCGTCCTTCGTAAATCTTTAAGATTTCCAGATAAGAATGTCACATCTGTGCAGAAGTTTTGCAATTGCATTTGTTACTGTTGTCTCTCAGTAAATTATTTATTTTAAAAGTAGGTTTTCACTTTGTAGCATGACAAATGATTTTCAACGGAGAAAATGTTTGCTAAAATCCACAAGGCATTGCAAACAACTTTATAGTCTCAAGAACAAACCGTTTTCTCCTCCATCAAATGGTATTTTTATTAGGAAATGACTTTGAGATCATATCAAAGAAGAGACGCTTCGTGACTATTTTCAATTATCTTTCTTCGTCTGGTGGCAATTTGTCATCTTAGAACGGGGTTTATTTTTAAAGTCACGAAAGCTTATGAGAAAAGTTTTTTCTGGTGAGTACTATCAATATTTAATAACAATTAAAAGTTTAGTTTTGTAATGAACAATTTGAAGTGATTGATTTTGTAAAAGTTGTGATTTGCTACTTTTTAATTGACTATATATTTTAATTTGAAACTTGTCTTTAATACTTTATGGAAGTGCAAATTTGATTATTGCCAATACTTTAATATTGACGCAAATGAAATGTCTCTGAAAATTCATAGGTAAAATGTCATTGGTGAATTCTGTTGATTTGCTTGCCATGCCTAATCAATAAATCAATGATAAGAATCCCAGGATTGTCTGTAAATTGAATTCATGTTTGACAACGTGAGTGACACAACCGTGTGTATTTACACCAGGAAATTATTCATATTAGTTGGACATAGTTTTCGATGGGCCAGTTTGAGTACTTTGCGGTGAAAATGTTATTTCGGATTAACTGAATAATACTATCATTATGGACACACTATGCGACAGTATATGCAGCGTGTGAATAGTTTAGTTTAGTAGAGACTCAAAATACATGACCAAAAGTTCAACTGGGGACTTACGCATAAAATCTATATTAATGTTTTATCTCTTTAAGGACAACAAGGAACCTGCTATATTACTCTCAGTCAGTGAAAATCTGTAACAAAGTTTGTAAAGCTGAAGCGATGATTCAGTTACCATAACTTTAAATGACCTTATCACTAAGACGTATATTCTATTAGAGAGATACAAATATATTAAATTTCATAGAAATAGTAAAAGTGTTATTTCGAATTAGGCGTGAAGCCTCTTATTTACAAGGTTTCTTTATAAAGAGTAAATAATATTTTACTACAAAGTGAATCAATTGAACTGAAACTTTGGATAATGTTTTAGTTTTTTATTTGAAAATTAAATTTATTGACGTATACGATAAAAAGTCTGAAAATAGCCAAAAGATAGAACCATTTTTTGGAAAAGACAATACCCCTACTTTGATACATGAACGTATCGCGCGCTGCTCGAAGGTGAGCTTTCGGAATATAAGCCCATTTAAGACGAAGAGCCGCCTTTAGCAGATTGACACTTTGGCAGATTTTAATCTTCACATTGGCCAACAAAGTGTCCTTTTCGAAGAAGTAATTAATCAATAACGAAATCAATAAATAACGTATTTGTATATGGAAACGATTAATGGGTCAGTAGAAGTGTCAAGTTGACTACAAGAAAAACAAATTACAGTGTGACCTCGATAGGGTCAACTAATTATTTCCAGACCTCTTGACTTTACACTCAGTCCCGGCATTAAGTCCTTCGGGATTATGCACCTGACGGAATTATGCACATACAATTATGCAAGTTTGCCTACCATTGATTGAGAGTCAATTTATGAAATCATTTTTGAAATACGCCTGAATGTACACTCAACTCTTCGTTATCCGGCACTTCGTTATCCGGGTGACAGCTGCCAAACACTGGCGGTTGATATATTCAAAATTATTTTCACTAAACATAAAGTTTGTCCAGAGTGAATTAAAGTATTATTAACATTGTATCGAAGTTTTTAATACATAATTGTGATAAAAAATGAAACATAAGCACACCATGAAGAAAATTCTCTTTTTCTTTGTCAGACAGAAAATATAAATTCACACTGCACCAAATAGAAAAACCGTTGATCATTCAAAAAACCTAAATGTCATTTTGTCCCCCAGTCAGCCGGATAACGAAGAGTCTACTGTATACTACTTTGCGAAGCGGGAAATTTGAAAACAATTTGCTACTTTTTCAGAATAAAACTTTAATTTCTTTTATTATTAAGATCTTAAAAATTCTATACTCAGCATGTAAAATTTCAGCTTGATATCGCTCTCCTTTAAAGTTGGTCATTCGCGACTCATTCATTTTATATTCTGAGCTGTCGAATTACTTTTCAAGGTGCCAATCAATACTCCTGAAAAGTAAGTAACAAAAAACTTAAATTTGGAAATATTGCACTTCAAACTTCGGACATTAATGCACCCTGACCCAAATTGGAAAAACTTCCTCTATATTCTATATATTTTGTATAGTGTAATAGCTGTTCTAAATTACTTAAATTTTCCCTTGTGAGCTAACTTTATTCTTCTGCTTATTAAATTTTGCTTTATGAATTCACCAAACACTTCTTGGCTAATAAAGAAATAATTCGCTTTATATCCTCTTCTGGCAAAATAAAATACGATATTGCACAAATTAATCACGTCCTTCATTCTAATAAAATTCTAACATTAATTATGGAATAATGCTTAAATTGGTGTTTGGCACTTTATTTTTTTCACAGAAATATTAATAGAATATTCGGTTTCCTTAAGATGAAGTATAGGGGAAACTGGGGCACCACCAAACTCGGGGTAGTACCAAACACTGCGATTTTTTAATCAGATGTTCGACTTCAGAGGACAAGACTTATAGAAATTGATAGTCATTATAGGGATGCTTGTCCACTAAAGAAATGGTCGAAATAAGGTAAATTAAGCTAATTTAAAACCTGCTCTAAATGGAAATTTTCCGCTACTCCAAATGGAAACGTCACTGTTTTCATGATAAATATAGTACTAAATTACTATATTTATATATTTTCTATACCACAGTTTCATTGTTTAGTTAATTTTGCTCCAAATAAAGCGAAAATCCATTCATATTCACAAATTTTAATTTGTTAATTTCTCAGAAAAATTAGAAGTGTACCTTTACACCATCGAATTTTTTATCGATTGACTATGTTTTCCAATGAGAAACACAATGAGGTGATTGTTGTTTATTCGTTTTGTTTTATGTTTATGTCATATTTGTGGGTAATTTTACACCAAGAAAAATTTGGATAGTATTTTCTACAAATCGTGTCTTTAAATTCTACTGCCTCAAAAGATAGTAGAAAATACCATCCTCCATAGAAACTTTCCTTTAGAATCTACCAATTAGATTTAGCTTTGCTTTAGAATGCTGGGTGACCTTTTTACTATCCGGCCATTAGAATTTTGTATGGAGGATGGTAAATTTTACCATCCACATTTTTCTCGGTGTAGTTAAATTAAGTGCTAATCTTTATTGTTAACGGTACGTGAAGTTTTCAAATGAAATAATTACCTATTTCGTGAACAAAAAGGGTTTTTCTGAAGTGTCTGCAAATGCTTCAATAGGAAACCCCGGAAATATGATTTTTTTGAGAGATTTTCTTATTGTTTTAGATGGGAAAGGAGAAAAGACCAGGAATAAGTACAAATCCTGCACTCAAGAGCAACTCAACAAGGTTTTGGAAGCCTTTCGTCGCGGTTTCACTTACACTGTTTGTCTCCAATTAGAAAATTTCCTTTGTCTCCATTTAGATTAATATGTTTTCAATAGGAGGATTTTACGCTCGCGTATTTTTCTTGTATTTTTCAAATTAGAATTAGAATTAGAATTAGAACTAGAAGTTTTCAAATTATATCTAAAGAATTTTCACTAAACAGTAACATTCTAGAAGAGTCAAGGAGCTAATTTATGTAATTCTCTTCAGAAAAAAATTGAACTTAAAATGTTGAATCTTCTGTTAAAGTTTAACCGACTGGAAATGATTTTGAGTTAGGACATTTACCCTAGACCAAGTAGTTTAGAAATTAAAGTTAGTGTTTGGTACTACCCCGTGTTTGCCGGTGTACCAGTTTCCCCTATTCCTCAAAAAAATTTTATTGCAAATTTTGTATGTTTTTTTTTATAGTGGAAATGTAACCCTAATCAGGATAGGTAAAATACCGCTGTTACACAATTAGGTAGGGGAAACTGGGGCACCACCAAACACGGGGTACCACCAAACACTAATTTTTATTTCTAAACTACTTGGACTATCTCGTCTCGACCATTACATCAGTGGACAAGCATCCCTATAGTGCCTATAAATTCTTATTAGGTCTTATCCTCTGAAGTCGAATATCCGATTAAAAAATCGCAGTGATTGGTGGTACCCCGTGTTTGGTGGTGCCCCAGTTTCCCCTAATTAAGGAGTTCTGAAGCTCTGATTACATTATAAGTTCAGTTTACATAAGAATATGTGATACAGACGAATAAGGCGATGAATTCGCAACTAAAGAGTTAATCATACTCTTGCTATAGTTTAGTATTAATCGTTTGCTACTTCTTTTCAAATTTCCCTGTTAAATTTATTGCTTGCTCTTCCCAATCGTATTCGTTTTAATTAACCTTTTAGAGAAGCAAACCCATTGAGTTGTGCATATTGAATGGAGGTTGTTTTCTATTTAGACATTTCGATGTGTATTTTAAAGCGGTCTGTATCAGATCTCACTCCTGCAATTACTCACCCACATGTCTAAACATTTATCCGTGGTTTCGTGTGTTTCCCCACAATTCTCTGTAGCCTATTGCAAACTCCATAATAAGTATATATATTGTATTTGCATTGTGTCAAGTGGAGACAGCCGAGTAACCTTTCCCATATCCCACCCTGACCTGTCTTGTAAATCTCACACAAACCAAATTCGACCGTGCTGTTGGGGATGAAATGCAATGTGGAGCTTTTTGGGGGGGTGGCTGCAAAAAAGAGGCTATACCCTCTGGGGATTTTGGTGATGGACAAGAATGAAACCACTTTCTCACTGTCGATGAAAAGCACCATTCAAATCCAATCAATATATTCAAACATGCACAAAAGAATGATTTTTTGAAGGGAAAATATTGAAATTCATTGTCAATGAATGCAAAGTGATACAAGTTTAACAAAAAAAAAAACGATTTAAAGCTTGTGTTTAATTTTTTTGCTGAGTGAACAGAGATCTAACATTCACAAAAAAAAGAGGACGATATTGTGGGTTCATCACCTGAGTGGACTTCCATTGACACAGAAAAGGGTATCAAGGCATACGGGATAACTAACTTATAAATAAATAGAAAATGAATATTCAATTCACCGCACAAATCACTTTATCTGTTCGGTATCCGTGTGAGTGTCCGTTTATGAAAATAAATTGCACTACATTCGAGTTGTGCTATGTGCGAGAAAAGCTTCCGGAAAGCTCCGCACGAATATTTATTGGTCGAGTATTTATTGCTACCTAGGTAGGTGATGTGCAGTGAGAGTGATTCGCTGAAAAAAAGGTAACCTGAAAAAATATTCCAAGATCTGTGAATCTTTAATGCTACTGTAAATGTCAATCATTTGAACTTTTATATGACGTTAATTTAAGTAAGTGTACCGTAAGTGTACCGAATTCAGACCAGTTTGCAATTCCGGCCACATTTTATGTTCCTCAAATTTGCATGAATTTCTGGTTTTTGCATACCTAGTAGATTATATAGGGTAAGTGTGCCAAATTTCGGTATAGTTGCATATAAGCACCGAAGTCCTAAGTTTGAAATGCAATAATTTTAATTCATATTTATATTTTTTGTTACTTCCTTTTCGGGAAGGTTGTGTGGAACCTTGAAAACTAGTTTATCAAATTTGTTTTCTTTAAATCACTTCCTAAAATATTGAAAAATTAATAAGAATATTCACATTGCTTTGGGTAGTATTCCGGCCACTTTGTGTGAAATACCGGCCACCTTTTTTCTGACCACCTTTTGTGACGCAACGGATAGAAAATTTCAAAACGTCATACGGAACGAGTTTAATATTTAGTTTAATACGTTTATATGACCTACAAGCCCAGAGATCTTCCGTGTAATTTGTCCTGAAGACCTGAAGAGTAGCATCTCAAATTTACGCGCAGATTCCCGTAGCAATTTGCCCTTCCTGAACTCTTCCAAGGTCTTTTCCACGTCATTTTTTTCATACAAGCGACGGTTTTTTTTCTCTCTGGATATTGCAGAAATCAGAAATTGAAAAAAACATAAAATGAATATGATATTTAGAAAAGCAAAAGATATTGCCGGAATAGGCAACACTACCTCACCGGAGAGACGCTCACAAAGTATCTACTTTTTTACGCGAAATACATGATCCAGCTGGGAAATTTTATCCGAAATTTAAAAATTGATTCACTATTAACATTATTATTAATCGTATCGAGATATTTATTACAAGGTAATCATTTTTTACAATGTCATATCCCGTGTTGGAAGAATCTGCGAAGTCCATTGTAGACCGCCCAGGAGCGCCTTCCTATAGTGTGGTGAATGCTTCTTCCATGCTCCCGGAGTTGTTGGGCGAGGCGGTGCATTTTTTATTACGTTATATCACAGTGAAAATGTCTTTTTCTAAACATTCAGATCTTTGCACCGGGCGGGACTCGAACTCACAACAGTGAATCGAGCCGGGAAATCGATTCGCCCAAGAGCCAACGGTCTTGCCTATTGCGCCACTGATTCCCCACTATTAACATAAACAAAAAGAATCTTTAATGAAAACTAATCAATTTTCATGAAAAACACCGAAGGAAACATTCTGCACTACACCACAAATCACAAGACTGCTAGAAACACAATGGATCTGTCATATTTTTTGTAAGACTCTTTCCACACTGAGTTTTTACAACGCAATTTAAATTCAAATTATACCTAAAATTTAACGGTCTTTGTGTTAATACATTCAAAAATGAATAAATATTTAAAAGCAAAATTAATTGAATGATTATTCGGAGATTACATACATAATTTTAATTAATTTATTTTTATGGCCGAAATTACATCCAAAGTGGCCGAAATTAAAAGCTGGCCAAAATTTGGCACACTTCCCCTAATGCAAAAAATAACAAAAAATATCGGTTCGACGTGCAATCTAAAAAAGGCATTGGAAGAATTCCGGAAGGGCAAGGAACTATGAGAATGGAGGTGGCCGGAATAGGTCACCAATACTATATTTACATTTTTATTCATTTTAAAAGGAAAATTTTATTTTATTTTTGACCTTGAAGGGGTAAAAAAATAAATACCCTGGCGCTAAATTTGAGTGGAATTATACTTATTTCTAGCCTAAAAAACAAAAACCTATTATATCATAATTCTAAAAATACTCAGAATAAAAGATCAAAATGTCGATTTTTTATGTTGGCATGAAATGACGTTATGATCTACTTATGATTTTTTTTCGAGAATTCTTTTTTTTTTGTTTAATTTCTTTAAGGATTATGGGGTGGAATTATACTTATTTCCACTACTGTATTACAGCCCTTTGTCTCCAAAGTTTGTAGTTGAACAAATACAGTTTTCAAATACAAATTTGGCTGTAAGACTTCAAACTATTATCTATAAAATTTGTTACTTCTAAAATTTACCTCCAAGTCTAGTAATTTATTAACAAATTTTCTTTTTCGGGTGCAGTTAATGCGACGGTTATTGTGAATTAATTATTCATATTACTGTCAAGTGCGCTAATCCTGACGCTTCGCTATGTGGATCATTACGACTACGCTAACTAGATAAAATGCATTAAAAATTATATTTTTGTTTTTATTTCCGTATTATAGTCACAACAGTAACATAATATAACTATTCGACTTTGAGAAAAAGCCAAAATAATATTTCTAGCTATTAAATAAGTGAGTGTAATCGACTCATTTCAATCTTGTGCCAGCTGGGTTCTGTACTAAAAACTTTCTTTCAGAGATATTTTCGCTAATGACAAATGGTTGATTGAAAACATTTATTGTTTCTTCCTTGTGAAAAAAAAAGTATTTTAATCCAAAGGTTTATTTAAAAGTGAAGTGCAACCATTCCCCTACACGGTGAGTAAATCGATTTTCATGAAATAATAATATTTTATAAAGAAATTAGTGAATTTGTGGCTGTTTACATTTTGCTCTAAAATGGGTGCTTCGCAAATCAATAATTTCTTTCCGGGAATCGCATTGTTCAGCACTGTTTTACTGTTTCAGATACCGAAGGGAACAAAGGAAAAGATTCCTACACTGAGAAAAAAGGGGGTGCGATTAACTTTTTCCCCTCGTAACTCTAGTACTTTTTAGGTGTAAAAATATATTTTTTAATGTTAATTTTACACCTTTTTAAGTGTAAAATTAACATGAAAAAACGGTAACTTTACCCCATGATACACCTAAAAAGTATAATATTTACACCGGATTCGGATCAATAATGCAAGGTAAAATTAACATTTCCGAAATGCTATTTTAACTTTTTCGGATTTTTCTCAGTGTAATAACAAACCTTATTCTAAGGAAGATCTAAAGAATGCCTTGAAGTGTGTGCGAGATGGTTCTAACAATAACCTATACGTCCAAAGCATTTGATGTACCAAGGGCGACACTGTACAACAAATTGTCTGGCAGATACCCGGAAGAGTGCCCCAATGGTAGGCCAACAGTGCTATCAAAAGAACTGGAAAAAGAACTTGTCAAATGGATCCTGGGATGTGCGGATGGTTGGCATCCCATCTGCAAGGAACAAAGTCTGGACAACGCCAAATCATTTGCGAGACCTTAAAAATTCCAAACTATTTTACGGATGGGGGACCTGGAGCTGCTTGGTTCAGGAATTTTCTCAAACGTCATCCAGAGCTCAGCATGCGCAAGCCAAAGTCCTTCTCATTGGAAATGGCTGCGGTTACTGTTGAAGATCTCACGGAATAGTTTCAGAATTGTCAAGAATATTTTTGTAAATTGAGTGATCCAATTAAAAGACCATTTGAGCCAATTAGCAAACGGGCGATCCACTTAGTGCACGCTAACTTATTTCAGTATTATCATTATTTTATAAATTTTTTTTTAATATTTTTGATTTTTTTTTTATATTATGTTTCTTAATGAAACAGTGAAGTAAAAAAGAATTTCATCAGTCCAAAAACAAGCGTTTAAGTAGCACTCTACGGAACACGATCCGGTTATCACACATTACTAATACGGAATAGGAATGCCTCTGAGTATTATATCTTCAAGAAGTTTATCAACAAAATCTCAGTTTTGCTTTAAAATAAGCAAAGGAATGTGCATGAAATTGTGACATTTGCTTAATATTCCATATTTATCAACATTAATAATTGTTTATGTTTAGCACATATTATATCAAATCTATTTACTCAAGTGATTATGAGGTTGACTAGAATTTGCCTTAGTTCAAGTTTAACTCAATTCATTCAATTAATATCATCCTAGAAATATGTACATGACTTCTGCTTAAATTAAGGGCTGATGTTTGGGGTATTTGGATGAGTAGATTTTAATTCAATTTTGTATAAAGTTAATCGCTTCTTATACCATTCTTCATGGATTTTCTTTCGGGGTTAAATCCACAGTCACTTGATGTTGTGGGGTTTGGTGTATCAGATGTGTGAGAAAAGTTAAATCTGACTACAAACACATCGTCTTTAAAAGTAGATAGAGCCGAAAATTCTGTGCAGGAGCGAGGGAGATAAAAGTGAGAGACACATGAAGAGACTTTTCTTCTTATAGCATCTCTTCTTGGTTCATTGCTTCGGTTTGTTTACAGCTTTTCCAACAATTCGAGATACAGCACGTTTCTAATATGTAGTTGCTCCTTTCACGTTTCCTTTAGCTACCCTCCCCACACTCCTTGTCTAATTCCTAACACTCTCCAGCATCTTCTCCACAATTCAGCTTTCCGATGGTTTGTAGCCAGATTTACTTCAGAAAATGCTATAATGCACTGATACATTTCTTAAGATGCTCAATAAACCAACTTTCTTCAACAATGACCAACTCTTTCTTTTAGATGTGAGAAAACTGTTATCTTTTATTATTATTTCAATTTCAAAAATCCATCACGTTTTACTCTATATCTTATTCTTTAATTAATATTAAACAATGATGTTTCCAAGTTACAAGTCATTTCTAAAAAAAAGTTAATATTTTGTCAATATAGTACTTAATTAAATAAACCCATATCCCAATTAAACACGCCCCATAAATCGACATTATCTAGGACAGTAGGGGAAAGTGCCCATGCTTGATACCATTGGAAGCTTCGTAATGACTAAATTTTCTATGCTTCACGATAATGTGACTCATCGCAACTATTTTTAAAAGTATGGGCAAGTGGCCAGTTTTTTTTTATATATTGCGAAGTCACGTTTATTGAGAAACATAGGAAAAATTTTGTCATTACGAAGCTTCCAATGGTATCGAGCATGGGCACTTTCCCCTACCTTTTCCCCTTGGGATCGGGAATCTTTGTTTCTTCCATTTTGGTTTTTACACTTTTGTTTTTCCCAGTTTGTCTTTGGAATCTTTGTCTTCGGTAATTTTTGTTTTTTGGAAACTTTGTCTTTGGAAATCTTGCCTTTCTTTCATTTTGCACAATTTTCGTAAATTTTTTCTGTAACACATTTTGCACAAGTATATTTTATAACTTTCCAAAAAATTTCCCTTCTCTCAGAAAATTTCCATTTACCCCAAAGGACGAAATTAAAAACTTCCTAAAACACAGAAAATTTCCCTTTGCCATGAATGACGAAACTAAAAACTTCAAAAAACAACATTGTAATATCATTATTTTATTTAATAAAATATACTTGTTTAAAATATATGAAAGACAAAATTTCCAAAGATAAAGTTTCCAAAAAACTAAATTACCGATGACAAATATTTTAAAGACAAACTGGGAAAAACAAAATGGAAAAAACAAAGATTCCGCAAACCTTTCCCCTTAAACCATTTTTTAGTTTATTTAGAAAACGGATCCTACGATTTTCTTAATTTTCGAATATGTTTTATCGGTAGGTAAGGCGAATATTTCGTCCTTGGACATTTATGTTCGAAAACAATTTCGATATTGAATTTTCGAACATCAAAGATTAACCACTTGCGGATCTAATTTTCAACCGACTTACTTAAATTTGAATTTTTTAGAAAGATCTTGAAACATTTAACCCAATTGTATTGGGCTTAATCGGTAATTAATCGGTAACCCATAATTAATGTACCTTTGTCGGATTGACTTTTTTATATGTCCGCATCCTTGTTACTAATGCCACAACTTTTCTTAAACAATTTTTTATATCGCAATGTTTTTTTTTTAATCTATGAATTAATTTATTCGGCAGTCAATCGGTATGCACTTAAAAAGCATGCGAAAAGATAACACAAGAAGAGTACCTTCTAGTAAGTTCGAGTACTCCGAAAAGCTGGGACGCTTTTCCATGTCTTTTTTATCTTTATTTTCTCGAATTTGACAAAGAAAGCATGATGCCTATTCGTTTGCCCATTATAATCTAGAGGAAAAACACTCAGGGACGGTAACTTAGAGTTTCAGCATGTCTTTCATAAATTCATCATGGTAAGAATAGCATTACCATCAGTTAAATTAAAAAATAATGTTTTAAAATAAAATAACGAGGAGTCTATTTTGTGTATTACAAATTTATATGAAATACAATGAGAGTTTTTTGGAATATCTTTCACGTTAGTTTATTAGAGTACTTGTAATTCCTTTAATTACTATATCCATCCATTTCTGTCTAGATTGATCATCATCAAAGAACAAAATGAGGAACTAAAGGGGTATGCAGCACTTGGGTATGATATAGAATTAACCAAAAGTGTTTTGGGTGGTGAGAGGGAGAGTGAAAGTCAGCAAAGTTTAATTTTACTGACTTTCAAACAAGATTCATTCGATTGAATTTCCGGAATTATAATACAACACAAGTTAAGCTCTCGTACTCTTTCACATTTCCAAATGTTTACCATCTGTATCGGATAAATTGCGGAAATTGTCGGGAAATTTGTGGACGAAGACAATGTAGGAAAGTGTGTTTACTTTTCTTGAGATTCTGTGGTTTATGTGGATTAATTTTCAATACCGCGTTTGTTATGTTTTGTACACTGTGAAAAAATGTACAACATTTATTGTTTTATTTTTTGATTTCTTAAAAAACATAGTCTGATTCCTGATGGGGTACATAAGAAAGTTTCCAGAAATGCTACAACTGTATAGGACAAGATCAAGTTTCATTTAACTGTAGGACATAATTGTGGGACAAGATGAAGTTTCAGTTACTTTATCGTAATGTTATTTAGATAGAAAAAACAATTGTGGATCTAAATAAAATAATTGTAAGGATCAGCTTCATTTAGAAATAGTCGAAATGTCAATGTTGCCTCACAGCTCAAAGTAGCCAAATTTCCCCCTACGTTAAAATCGATAAAAATCTTTTTTTTTTTTAATGTGGAAGCATCTAAACGGAGGGATTTTGATTCGAAACCTCCATTTCTAAATAAAGTCCCGCATTAAGATTTATCCTGAAGTACTTTCACCTATCTTTCGTGAAGTAATAAAAGGTGGTGGACAAAATTTATCTCAGAAACGAACCATTAAGAGAGTGGTTCCAGGAAAAATTCCGGAAGTCAAAATCCCGAATGCTGAATCGTCTTGGAAAGGCCTAGATCCTGAACGCCAAAATCTCAAAACGGCTAATTTTCGAATTTTAGAAAGTAGGCTCTAACAATTTGAATTTTGCAAATGAGAAATTATAAAATTGTCTTCCCTTCAGGATTTGATCATTCGATTTCTTTTTTGGCTTTTCTGGATTTTCCCCAATTCGGGATTTTGGCTTTCGGATGTTCGACCCGTTCGCGATTTTGTTTCTTCAGGACTGTATCTTTTCGTGATTTTGGAGTACGGGATTTTGGCTTTTGGAATTTTGGATTAATGCATTTTGACTTTTCGGGATTTCAACTTTTCGGCATTTTGATCCTTTCGGAATTTGTGTCCATTCAGAAGTTCGACACATTCAGGATTTCGACTAATTCTGGATTTTGGATCTTTAAGGATTTTGGCCATTCCGGATTTTGGCTTTTTGGAATTTCCCCATTCAGAATTTGGACCTATTCGGAATTTCGACCTATTCGAGATTTTGGCTCTTCGGAATATTGGATATTTGGGATTTTAGCCATTCGGGGTTTTGGTTTTTGGAATTTGGGCTTAAAGCATTTTGACTTTTCGGGATTTGGACTTTTCAAGATTTTGGCTTCTCAGCATTTTGATCCATTCGGAATTTTCATCTATTCAGAAGTTCGACACATTCAGGATTCCCCGAGACTCATTGGTGCAATCTCGGGTGGCTTTCGGAATTCCCTTGTGTGAAAATGGTTAAGTATTTTTTTAAATGCGTCTTTTTGTAGTAATACTCCTTGATTTTTAAAAAATCTCCCTTAGTGGTTTATGATAAATTTCCTTCATTCTCTGTTATAACTACCCCAAGCTAAATGTGCTTTTAGATAAATAGAGTCTAAAAGAGACTTAGGTTTACTTCGAAAAGTGTCGAATATCAGTTGTATAATGTTTTGCTTAGTAATTATTTTAAAAAAAATCACTGTAATAATGAGGAAAAATTTAAGGCTGAACAAGATATGGAAAGTACATAAAATTCTGTAGAGGGAAGTAGGGTGCCTTTAACCCTTTAAGGACGATTGGAACACCGGTGTCCCATAAAGAAAATAATTTTTCCTGACTACCTGAAATTATTTTTTTCTTATATTAGTACGTAATTGCAAAGTAGAAGGTTGAAGGAATCTGGGATATTTTTTGCAAGTCTCCAACTATTTGCTATATAGTAAATATTTAACCTTGAAAATGACGAATTTTTAAGTTCTCATATTGAAAAATGATTTTAATTATTTTTTATACTTCTAATTTTTTTCAAGCCAAACCGTTTTGGAAAAAGAAACTAAAATATTTATACGTAATATTTTTCATTAGATTGAAAATTATTATTCATTGGTATTGTCAGAAAAATTACTTCAATTTTTGGGCTATTTTTGTCCATATCGCTCGTAGAGGTAAAAAATGCATCTAATAAGAATCTTTTGGATGTTCCAAAGTCAGATGTAAGACGTTTCATTGATTTTGTTTATCGGTAAAATTTTTATTGTTGATTTTCGGTCCGTAAAAAGTGTCTCGTCGTTAAAGGGTTAAATTAGGGTACCCTCGAACTAGGTTTTTTTTCTTATATTTAACTGGTACTGAGCCTTATCAAAATGTAATTTAGCTTCACAATTGGTTTCTTTTAAATGGAACTGGATCCTACCATGACATAATTTACATCAACAAATACAAAGCTCTATTTTAAAGGTGCCCTATTTGAAAGGACCCCACTTCCCCTTATTAATTTATGTAAAAGTTTTAAAAATCAATTAAATCCTCAAAATGCTATTAAAATATACGCGGTGCGATATGAGATTCAATAACTTTTAAATTATACCAACAAGTGAATAAAATTTGTAACAATAAAGAAGCACTTTTTCTTGTAAAATGTTAGAGGAAAGGCTCATAATGTTGGACAGGGTGCTTATGAGCATCAATATTCCGAGTTTGAAGTGCAATATTCCAAAAGTCCGATATTAATCAATTTATTTTTAGTGTCCAATTTTACCCTCAAAGTGTCCAAAATTATGAGCATATCCCCTATATACACTTTTGGGAAAATTCTTTAAAGTTAAAGCAAATGTTACGTGAATTTATGAAATTTTCTTGTTCAATTGAATTGACATTCCTGAAGTTGTACAAAGAGAGAATAAGAAAGGTGGATTATGAATGGATTTAAATCTACTTTCTCATGCCAACCAATAAAAATAGTATACTTGTGTTGTGACACTAAGAATTTTCTGTTTTTTATTTGGTTTTCTTGTCTTTCGCGATATGGAGAAAAAAAAGTGAAATATTTAAGGACACAAGCATTTTGAGAGAAAGAGAAATTTTTTTTTGGAAAAGTTTTATTTTGTGCATTTCTTTGTAAATAATCGTATTTCAAGTACATGAGGTTTGCGGGTGAGAAAGAAATTTTCGCTACAGAATGTAGACAAAGTGGAAAGAACAAATGGGTGACAGAAAATGCGCCAGACGGAAATTCTTTTAAATATTTTATTAGGTGAATGTTTGCAAGAGGAATGTGTTTTATATGTTGCGACGACGAAAAAAAAACGAGGCAAATTGTATTACAGCAAACTGAACAAATTCATGTCATACTGCCTTACAGTCCATTTAAAAATTTTATTTTTATGTTAAAAAATAGTTTAAAAGATTAATTTGAGATTGGTTTAAGTTTTTTCCTACTTCAACATTCGATGTTTTGATTTTATTTCATATTTTCATTAATAAAAATCGTAAACTGCCGCTATTATGAGCCGAAAAATCGGTAGAGTGTGACCATTTACTGGAGCATAAAGTGGAGACATAAATGTCGTATTTTGCGATTTTAGGGAGCAAACGATATGAAATTGGACACAGTTTAATGCTTTAAAATAGTGAACCAGACTTAATACAAAAAGCGTGAAATGGCTAGAGGCTACTTTTGTCGAGCTAGCAAGTTCATCGTAAAAGTGGGTTGTGGACAAATCCTCCTTCAAGTCCAACTTTAACGATCTGAATAGACTGAAACATACTGTGCTGTGGTCAGCACATTGCACATAATCATAATCGTGAACAATCTCTTGAGATGCCTTCGGGTTATACACTGGTACATTTCGTCGTATTATTGTTATGTTTTATTGAGCATTAAATTATTTTATTGACTCCCACTTTTGGCAAACCTTCCTGAGGGAAGTCCCTCAACTGGAATATTCACCATTCTCTCAACACATGCACTTGACGATAATAATTGATATGGTTATCCTGTTGAATATGAAAGTGTCAGGAAGCAAGCAATTGTTGTAGAAGATCTGAATAATTGAATAACAAAATAGGAAGTGTATCAAAATTCAGTACTTCCCCTTATCACAAATGTCCCTTTCCACATTTTGTAGTTTATAATATGATAACTGAGAAATGGAATCAAATTATTTTTAATAGAATTATTTTATTAGAAAAGAACAATAACAGATCCTACTGCAAGAGAAATTTAATGAAAAGGGGTATAAGAATGTGATGGTTTTATACATCCTGCATAAATTACAGTAGAAATACCGGTAATTATCTCGTAGTACATGTAACTTGTCAGAAAAATTGTGTCTAACAAACTGATTTAGACAGATAAAAGGAAATAATAATTTAATCGCTTCAAAATCGGTTTATTAATAGAAAATCCACACCAAGTGAACTTAGTCCATCTATTTCTGTCAAACAGAAAGCCTAAAGCCCAAATTAGACACAGGGATCAGTTTAAGGATCAGCCCGAAAAATGAGGATTGGTGTCGATACACTCGTGGTTCAGCTCATAATTTGGAGGATCAGGCTGATCTTTTAAATTCATGAGGTCTAGTGAAATTAGAGTAGACTCTCTCAAATTCGGGCATTTGGTACCAAAATGTCACCCCAATTAGAGAGAAATTCGGGCAACAATTTTTTTGAAATGCAACGATTTTTTATTCATCGGGCATACACGTGTTGAGTTTAGAGTTTAGATACTCATACTTATAGTAAATTTTATGAAAACTCCTTAATAATGCAAAAACACATCAGAACTATGACAAACCATTGCAAATTTGAGCATATTTGCTTCATTTGATAATCAAAATCAAACTTAAAAAATGTCAACAAACAGTTTTCGAATTTAACTGTCGCCCGAATTAAAAAGTAGCCCGATCTTAAAAGAGCCGAATTAGCGAGAGTCTACTGTACGGTGATTAGGCGACATCAGAGCCAGGGCTGAAAATAGAAAGCTTCACTTTGGGTGTTTTTAGGTGCTTTTCCTAATGTCAATTGGTTGGAAAAACATAGAGAGCAATGGTACGCAATGTCGCAAAATCTTAAAATGCATTTAGATTGGCGTAATTGTAAGGTTAAAGTGCTCCTTTCTGTACGAAAAATCCATTGATATTGCAGTTAAGAAATCGTTCAGCAATCAAAGTGCGTACATTTAATAGAAATTTACGTTGAAAACGCTAATTCTTGATTCTAAATCCTCAGTGTATGGTAGTTTGGGAAGGGGTAAAAAAATGTTCCTGCAGAAAAAGCGATCGCAGCGCTATAAGGGATACAATAAAGAAAACTGAGTCTTTACGGGACTATTTAGTTTCAAAGACAATGGTAGTGTATAGGGGCCATAAGTAGAGATGTGCGCCAAGCCGATTTCAGCCGCTCGGCGCGAGCCGCCGAAATTTTTGCTTAGCCGCCGCCGCCAAAAATTTTTAATGCGCGCCGCCAGCCGCCGCCGCCAGTTCTTTTTCAGCGCGCCGCGGCGAATTTTGTTTATATTTCAACTCAATTCAGTAATTTTTCTGACTATACTCATAATAGATAATTTTCATTCTTATGAAAAAAAAAATGTATAGTTAGGATAGTTAGTTATTATACTTTCTATTGTCAAGAGGCTTTTGCTTAAATAAATTTGGATATATATTATAAAAAAAAATAATAAAAATCATTCATCAGTGCGGTAGTTTGAAAATTATTCACTTTTGTGCTTCAATATTTACTAGATAGCAAATAGCTGTACATCTGCAAAAATATTATGGATTCCTACAACTTTTTACTTCACAATTACGTATGAACATTAAAAAAAATAATAATTTTAGATACAGAGAAATCGTCAATCAGAGCAAATGACAGTCAAATCATCCAGTTTTAGTGGAGATAGGAAAAATTCCTGTCTCCACCCAGAATCGAACTGGAGACCTCTCGTTAACTAGACGAGTGCTCTACCAACTGAACTATAGAGGAAACATGCTCTGATTGACTTGCTACAGCGACCTTTAGCCACTTTGGATATTCAGGAAAAATCTTTTCCTCTATGGGACACTTTTGTTCCAATGGTCCCTAAGGGGTTAATCCTTTAAGAATGATTGGAATACCGGTGTCCCATAAAGAAAATAATTTTTCTTGACTACCTAAAGTCATTTTTTTCTCATGTTTGTACGTAATTACAAAGTAGAAGGTTGAAGGAATCTAGGATATTTTTTGCAGCTCTCCAGCTATTTGCCACCGTCAAATCATACAACTTTGTGCCAGGGGGTGCAACTTTGTGCCACCCTATTTTTAGACATGAAAAGCTCTCTAGCGGAATTGGTAGTTGCGAGGAAGCTTCAAAAATTCTGAAAGGTAGCTCTAACATACGTAAAGTAATTACCGGTATTCCTTTTTATATGCTTGTTACCAAATGTTGGTAAAAATTTCATCATTATCTGTGCTGTTTCTTCATTTTTCTAAATCTGTAGAAAAGTCTCCTCCGGAACTCACATTTATAAACGTTTCTAATTTATTCCGTGTGTGTTGTTGCAATCCTTTACTATTGAGGATAAAATAGCTGAATCTTTATCAGAATTTGATCACTGATGTTGTAAATTTAAGGTCTTATGAAAATATACATACAATTCTTAGGAGCATCAAAACTTCAAGTGACCACCGCCAGGGGCGCTATAATCAATAGATTGATTTTCTTAATTTCGAAATCGAATATTTCGAAATCTGCGTTTCCAATTTCGACGAAATTTTAGTATGTTGTAGCGTAGCTAAGGCTGAGACCTCTCTAACTATAGGTCGCACTAGCCTCTCGATGTTCCTTGAGTCGACTTATAAAAAATAATTTATTAACTAGGGGGAGGTGGGGCTACTTGCACTGTGTTTACACTTTTTAAAATTTTTGAATGTAGTACAGTGGGGCAACAACCTTACCTTGCCTCCCCCCCATGGGGCTTTTAATTGTTTTTGAGTTTTTATGAGCTCATTTTTGTATTGATGCTGTACAAACGAGCAGTAAAACATCAAGTTTGAGAAGTGACTAAATTTACAACTTTTAAAAGCAGTAGAATTAAATCCATTTTTGGAAAGATTTGTATTTTTTATTTATCATATTTAATTTTTTGCTGACTAAATATATTTTTTACTTCTCATTTGTTTTAGTCATCTTTGACGCTTCTAGGGGGAGGGGCAGCTGCCCCCCTGCCCCTAGCTAGGTACGCCCATGGATGTAAGATTTATCATTGATTACGTTCACCAGTTTCATTTTTATTGATGATTTTCGGTTCGTAAAAAATGGGGTAAAGGGGTAAAATGGTTCGTAAAGGGTTAAAATTTTAAACATTTTTTTAAAATAATATTTTAATCAAGTGCATCGAATTCAACTTCTTACCAAATATTCCAACTGTTATTAAATTTTCATCGAGAAATATTTTTGTTTGTAGAAAAACAATTTTTCTATTGGATATTGAATTTGAATTTATAATTCCAGATAAAATTATTTTTATTTTTACGTCTACGGATTTCAAAAATTTTTCTTAATATTTTTATTGAATCTGTCTTTTTGTAAAATCATAAAAATGTTGTGCCTAATGTTGACAGATTGTTTTCTATCTGTTTTGTTGTTACTATTTTTTTTTAAATAGATTTCCATGATTAGTAATTCTAGCAAGAAAAAAATTTGAGGAAAATCGATAAAATTTATGTGGATTGTAATCGAAAAATGTTAAGGAAAAAAGTCTGGCGCGCCTAGCTGAGCCGCAACCGATTGCTTCAGCTGGCGCGCCGGCGCGCAGCCAGCCGCGGACAATTTTTAAATGTTAGCCGCCGCCGCCGAAATTATCTCGGCGCACATCTCTAGCCATAAGTCTCTTAGGAAAAATAAAAGAAAATTCACATTATTCGAAGACATGAACGTTCGCAGGGAGAGTACTTTCTTCTAAGGGCCTGACTATACCAATTATCTTGTTCAACATACCGTTTACCCTTAATCCGAAATTTTATCTCATCTTATGGGGAATCAGTGGCGCAATAGGCAAGACCGTTGCCTCTTGTGCGGATCGATTCCCCGGCTCGACTTTCTCTTGTGAATTCGAGTCCCGCCCGGTGCAAAGATCTGAATGTCTAATTTAGACAATTTTCATATGTTAATAACGTAATATAATGCACCGCCTACGCCCAACAACTCCGGGAGCATGGAAGAAGCATCCACAATGCGGGGAAGGCGCTCCTGGGCGAGTCTACAAACGGACTAGCAGATTCTTCTAACACGGGATATGGACATTGCAAAAAAAATGATCAACTTTGTAATGAATATATCTCGATACGATTAATAATAATCTCATCTTATGAACAAAAAATGTGCGACAGTTTCTAATTGCATAAGCTGAACTAGGTAGGTTTATCATTCATTGTGTTAGCTACACGGTAAAAACTTTTGGACGCTGACCAAAGTATTGGAACAAGTTTTTCTTGAAACAATTTTTTTTGGAACCAATTTATACCTAGAGAAGATGTTTGTTTGTTCCAAAATGTTCTCTTTACAGTTTTGTTACGAAATATAGTTACAATTTTGTTAGAGTTATTTTTTGGAACCGTTTTGATACGGTGGAATGCCTACAAATTTGAGTTGATTTCGTGTTATACAAATTTGTTTCTGAAAGTTGGAATACAATTTTTGCACTCGGCTGTTTTGTTCCCACCGTTAGGAACAAATTGGTACATTTTCTTTATAACAATATTATTCCTACATCTGTAACATATTTGTTCCAAAAATTTTCAGTGTCCGTGGACGAGATAATTTTTGGAACGAAGTTGTTACTCATATGGGGAATCTTTTTGTTCCCATTGTCGGGAACAAATTTGTGTAAGTGATTTCGTCTAACAGTTAAGGCTTATACTTCAATCGAGATGGATTTCGGTGGCGAAAGTTCATAAGGAACGTCAAATAAAAATCAACTTGAGAGTGTTTCCGTCAAATAATTTCTTTGCAACTACCATTTTCTTTGCAACTTCTACAGTTTCTTGATAAATCAACAATATTTTTGTTGAGACAATGGAGACTATACAGATTTTTTATGCAGAAATTCTGCCGAGAATCTGCAGATTTTCGGAAGAATTTCTGCCGAAAATCTACAGAATTTCTCTAAATGTACTAGAATATACCGTTACAATTCAAAAAACCTCCGAGTAAAATCGGCAGGTAGAGCAATGATTTGACGGGTTTTATACCGACGCGTGCATGACGAAATCATATGCGAGTGCTGGCAGCAGGAGGGGAAGAGAATCTTAAATTAAAAAAGTGGAACCATGTAGAACGAAAATTGCCATAGATTTTGCGAAAATTGCCTCCTCGTTCCGGTGACGGGTGACTGAGTGTGAGAGGAGGGATACGATTTTATACTACACCGAGAAAAATGTGGATGGTAAAATTTACCATCCTCTATACAAAATTCTAATGGCCGGATAGTAAAAAAGTCACCCAGCAAACGCGATATTAAATCGGACTGTCAAAAATTGTAGAATCTATTGCATGGATAGTAAATTCTAATAACCGGATGGTAAATTCTAATATCCCGGATATTAGATTTTACTAGCCGTATGGTAAATTTTACTGGCAGGATAGTAAATTTTACTAGCCGGATATTAGAACGAAAAATGTCGGAAAAATTTATTTTTCCATATTTCCATTAATTTTTAGCCATTATTTGAGAGCTTGGGGCCCTTCTTGGATGACAATCTCTGTATTTCAAGTCATTTTGATGCGTGAAAATCTTTTTCCAACATTGATGACTACGCCGAGATTTGAACACGCGACCTTTGTGATGACAGTCCAGCATCTTCCAGCTGCGCCACGAACTCCTATAATGTATTCAAAGCATATCGGGAACCGTTGCATCGGCATACACGATATTCCAAAATGACATTCTAACAGCAGGATGGCAAATTTTACTAGCTTGGATAGTAATTTCAATCCAAATTACTATCCTGCGTTAAAATTTACTGTCTTCCAGTTAAATTTTAACATTTAATATGCGGCCAGTAAAATTTACTATCCAGATATTAGAATCTAAGAGAGGTCAAGGTAAAATCTAAATGAGGATAGTAGATTTTACCATCCGGCTATTAGAATTTATTATCCATAGAATAGTAAAATTTAAAATGTCAAGATGGTAGATTCTAAAGGAAAGTTTCTATGGAGGATGGTATTTTCTACTATCTTTTGAGACAGTAGAATTTAAAGACACGATTTGTAGAAAATACCATCCAAATTTTTCTCGGTGTAGACGAGCTATTTTTTTGGAACATATTCTTTACTAATATTGGGTATCTTTTTGTTTCTTCTAGAAGGTACAAATTTATTCTAAAAATTTTAGGTGTCCGTTCACGAGCTAATTTTTAGAACAAATATGTGCCGAAATTTTTACTGTGTAGGGGAAAGTGTTCTGCCTTCGAATAATGTGAATTTTGTTCTATTTTTCCTAAGAGGTTTTACTTAATTATCACATAATTATTAATAATGGATAATAATCTAATTAATATTTAATAGAAATGTGTAAGTCTTCTAGGAAAAGCAAAAGAAAATTCACATTATTCGAAGGCATGAACGTTCGAAGGGAGAGTGCTTTCCCCTACTGAGCCATATCATAATGTAATTTAGCTTCTCAATCTGTTTGCGCAGCTATATTATATCATGATAAGGCTCAATTTTATTTGAATATAGAAGAAATATCCTAATTTCAAAACTGCCCCACATTCAAAGGTGCCCCAATTTCCCCTACTCATATTTCACTTACTGTATATTGCGACCATCGCTGTCTTAGCGTTAGTAACCAAATTCCAGGATCAAAACCATAGAAAACCCTCCACGTAGGGGGAGGTGAGACTACTTTGAGCTGTGGGGCTAGATTGTTATACGATTTTTCCGCCTGTTTCTAAATTAAGCTGGTCTTTACAATTATTTTATTTCGATCCACAATTATTTTGTCTATCCAAATTACATCAGATTAAAACCCAGTTTCCATTAGAAATATGCATAAAATCGTATAATAATGTAGCCCCACAGCTCAAAGTAGCCCCACCTTCCCCTATATTGTCAGGTTTATATTTTAATTCTTTTTAAAATTTTTTTATTGTAAGTTTCTTGATGAGTGTTTGAATCGTTTGAATGGCAAGACTTACAGCCAAGCTATAAATGATGTTTTCGGTTTTATCAGTTTTTCAATCGTCCAAAGCTTTTTTTTTTTAAATCTTTTAATATAGTGTAATAGGTCTATTGTTTCTCAAACTGAGATTCAGTTCATGGTTGAAATATAGTGTTCATGAAATATGATAAAAGAGAATATTAACTTATGAAATGTTGGCTTTTTGAGATAGGACAGAATGGAATTCTATCATCGATGTGAATCATTATGGTTTTGGGGACGTAAACTATACGAAAATTGTTTAAGCTACTAGAAGCCAGTAAGTTTAATCTACTGCGGAAATTTTCCAAATTTCCCACATATGTTTTTCAATAGAGTAGGAGAAAATATTTTTGCAATATAATTCCCAGGAAAAATATTACTCTTGAGCGAAATTCATCGATGGAAAATGGGAGATGACAAACAGTGGAAAACCATAATACTGTGTTTATTGTTTGTTCATCGTTTTTTTTTAAGTAGCTCAGTATTATTGAATTCTTGTGTACATTGGGTAGATACGAGGGCAGAAAATGAAGCATACGATATCAACATGAGGCGATAGAGAAAATCAAAGAAATCAAAAATTGATTCAATTTCCCACACTCTCCTGTGGTGGCGGGAAAAACATAAATGTTTGAACGTTGGAAATATATCTGCACTATCATTTTAACTTATATCTGAGGAGATAGGTGGAATGGGACAGAGGATATAGAGGGGTATATCACTGGAAGTATGTTGAGGATAAATTGTGATATTTAATTAAAGCACATTTCACATGGATTTTGTGTGTGTATGGGAAAAATTATGCTCAAAGTTTCCGCCCACATTGTAGCTTTGCGAGCAATTTAGAGTAGCACGAATGCATTACAATCAGGACGAATTTATCTCTATAAAACACTATTAACAATTTATCAATGTGGAATCAGTAACACCAGCCATCCGCCCATTTGCCAAGTTCTTAAAAGTGTTATTTTGAGTTTGCTTCTCGCGATCTTTTTGGAGCACCCCGCAGACAACTTCTACAAAAGCTTATTTTAACTGTGTGAAAACTCTAATCCAAATGATAAGCATGCAATATTCTCTGTGAACTTTCAAATGGATTACAATTGTGGTCAGGATTTTGTTTGGGGTACTTGAGTGTCGTCAGAAGGGGCGGATGGGATATTAGGGGAGACCGGGGAGATTTGGGACAGAGGTAGTGTGGGACAAGGCGATTTTTTCATTATTATTTTTTTAAATAAATGGGATTTAACCATTACTGTATCGTAGGCAATATTAAGATGTATCTTGACTAAAAGAATGGATATCCTCAGTTTTATTGTTTTAATTCTATGAACATTTTTTTAAAAATTGATAAAAATCGTATATTTTGACGTCTCAGTTTTCCTCTTTGTATTTTATATCAGCGATATATAATCAAAACTTTTTTATCTCATTAGGTAGCAGTGTAATCTGGGAACATATTTTTATAAAAGTTTCAGAGATTATACGCAATTGTTTTTTATTTAAAGGTTTTAAATACCGAAAGTACCCGCGGGGATGTTTGAGACACCTGAAAGGGGATGAATGGGATGTTGATTTTCGACAAGATTGTAGGTGGTATGCAATTGTTTGTTAAAATTGGTATTATTTTCTAAGTGTAAATAAAAGATGAAACATTTTTATTTCTATCAGAAATATTTTTAATCTGGTATTTAAAATTAATTAACGTGTTCCAGTGATACAAATTATGCGAGAAAAAACGCGTCCCAAACATCCCCTTTTGCGTCCCATACTGCCCCACATCGGGGAGGTTTGGGACAAAGCGTCAAGTAAAATATTTTATCTTCTCAAAGGAAACTCAGTTGTTTTCCAAGTTCTATCTAGTACTTTTTATAAAGTCAATACCCATAAGTATCCTATAGACCGCATAAAATTGTAATACACTATCGTGGTTTTTTGGAACAGTGTCTCAAAGTCAAAACATGAAAAAGTGTCCCAAACCTCCCCGGTCTCCCCTATATAGAATTGGAAGGATTGGTTGGTGTGGCTTTCACAGTGGATGCTATGTAAGTGAGAAAGCGAAAGTTTTTAATTCAATTCCAAAATGAGTTTTCGTTTGGCCAACGGAGACCACGCTAAGACAATCATCTCTCAACTGGGAGGTTTGTGAATTGTTTCCAAAAGAAAGTCTTCGATTTCCACTATCTCGCTTTCACAACCTAAAGCCGCACTACGAGTGTTTGTCTTTGGATGGTTGGGGTGTACGGAATAACCCCCAGACCAGCAATTTCTCATACCTATCATGTTTCTTGTCTGTTTACTCGGGGCCCCACACTCCGCAGCACTCCTCCACGGAGACGGCGAAACGGCAAGAACAAACCGTTGAGAATCCCTCATGTCTTATGGCTTTCAAACTCAACACATTTCACATAGTTAAAGAATTATGGTGCGCTATGGTGTTGCCGTGAGGCTTTCCCATTGAGGGGGGGGGGGCGAAACTGGATTGGGAAATTCTCTCCCTCAATCTCTCTTTTTCGCTTTTCTACCCTCGTTCTTTTTGACTTGTAATTTCACATGACTTTTTTTCGAGGTGCTTCACACCCAGCGATAACTCATACCAGATCCAATTAAAGCTCAGTAATCTCCTGTGAATTATCAAAAGATATACTCAAGTTGTTTCTAACATAGTTAAATGGTACAATTTCTCTCTGGTTGCCTCTTTTTCCACTTCTCGCCCTACCCAATGCAATCCCCATGGGTATTTCCTTGCCTTTTCCTTCTACCCACATCTCTGCTTCATCTTCTCTTTGCTATATTCAGCAAATGCACGAGAAATACATACTCGTACTTTTCTCACTGTGTATTAAATAAATTCCATGATCCATGTGTAATCTCCTTGTTCTTGAATTATTTGCCAATTCAGCAATTTTGACGAAGTTATTGTTAGGATATTTCGGATATTTTTGGAATAATAACAAATTTTCTTTCTTCATTGCTCTTAGAAAATAACCGAATCTGTATGTTACAGATGCCTTTAGATAGGCCATATAGGCGCATTGTGTCAGCAACCACAAGATTGCATCAAATGTGATGACGAGCATAATCAATGCTTGAGTCCGATTTTTTTTAAATGTAATACGCAATTTCTTACTCACCCAGTGGATTGTGGTTTAAAGGAAATTCCAAGACAGCTTTGCTGATGAATGACAAGAGATGTATGAGTACAATTGGGATTGTGCTTTTATATTCTCTTCCCAGCGTATCATCACGTTTCTGAAAAGACAAAAGAGAAGCAATGTAAAGATTTAATGAATTTATATTCAAAGTTAAAGTTGTTTTAAAGGGTTTAAATTAAAAATTCTTTAAGGTTTCAATATAAAATATTGTCGTAATCATAGCGTTACAATTAAAAAAAACCCTCAATATGTCTCCATATGAGCTAGTATGTTTTAAATTTTAAATACTTCAACCTTAGTCTATATCTCTTTAAAAGAAATAAACGGTGTTCAATATAAAGTATAACAAGATGTCTTTCTTAAAATATTTACATTAGACTCTCTCTCAATTGGGCATTTGGGGCAAAATGTCATCCGGTTTATCGATAGATTTGGGCGTCAAAGTCATTGTAAATTCCACAAAAAGCGCTCAATTATAAAGAATCACGATAAAATGGGAAGAACTACAGCGAATTTGAGCAAATTAGCTTCATAATTAAACGTGAAAATTGTCAACAAAATTTTTTACTCGATTGAAAAAGAGCCGATTTAGCAAGAGGCTACTGTACAATGATTGTTAATTCTAAAACGTGGATATCTTTAACTATTAACTACAATATTCCGTATCAAGACGTCCCCGTTTAGTATAAACGTTTATAATGTGCCGAAATCTAGAAAATCGAAAATCCAGAATGGGTTGAAATCCTGAATATCCGCAATCCTGAAACAGTTAAAGTACCAAGTGGGTTGATATCCAGAATGTTCAAAGTTCCGAAAGTTTCTATATACGGCATGGATTGCAATCTCTGAAAATCCGAAATCACGAATGGGCCACACACCCAAATAGGTTGATATCTCGAAAATCCAAAATATCGAATGCATCGAAATCCTGAATGAATCAAAATTCAGAATTGGTCGAAATTCCCAACACCTAAAATCGTGGATGAGTCGAAATCCTGAAATCCAAAAACACGAATGGATGGAAAAGCTGAATAGATTGATATCTCGAAAACCCAAATAGCTAAAAGCGTTAAAATTGTGAATGCATCAAAATTGGAATGAGACATAATCCTGGATTGTTCGAAATTCCGAATATGTAAAATCGTGAATAAGTCGCAATCCTGAAAAAATCATAAAATCCCGAAAGGGTCAGAATACCGAATAGATAGCAAAACTGAAAATTCAAATTCTCGAATAGGGTGATTTGTGATTGGGTAATTGGGTCGATATCTTGAAAACCCAAAATGCGAAAAGGGTAAAAATCCTGAATGCATCAATATACAGAATGAGTCAAAATCCGAAACATGGTCGAAATTCCGAACACCTAAAATCGTGAGTGACTCAAAATCCTAATGACTCCGGCACACCTTTTAGATCAGGAAAATTTCATGAAGTCGAAATTCGAATTCCTTTCTTTCTCACGTATTTTCCATATAACTATCTCATTCTTTCACACAGAAAATTCGATTGAGCTTAATTGAATTTGGAGTGATGTTTAAAAGAAGAAGAAGAGTACAATAGAATGAGATAGACATATTCAAAGCACGTGAGAAAGAAAGGAATTCGAATTTCGACTTCATGAAATTTTCCTGATCTAAAAGGTGTGCCGGAGCCATAAAAATCCAAAAACACGAAAGCATTTACATCCTAAATCGGTCACAATCCAAAAAAATGAAATCCTGATAGGGCCAAATCCTAAATCTCTCGAAATTCTGAAAATCCAAAATTGCGAAAGGATCAAAATCAACAAAAGCTGCAAAATTCCGAATTTGTCTGAATCGTGAAAGGGGCCGAATTTCCAGATTCCTTGCGATTCCAAATGGATCAAGAAGCATTTAAAATCGTTAATCCTTTAAAATGAAACCAAAAATACTAAAATGTTTAATAAACTTTTTAATTTTTGCTTTGCTAATGTATAATCTTTAGAATTGCATATAAGTATTCCTTATTAGACGCAATATTCTTTTCAAACTAAAATATTAATTTTAAAAATCTATAAAACTCTCTAAATTTCGTTTATTAGTGGTTTAAAAATATACTGTAGGGGAAAGTGGGGCGCCTTTGAGAGTGGGGCATTTTTGAAATTGGGATTTTTCATCTATTTTTAATTAAAATTGAGCCGTATGGTGATATAATTTAGCTTCTTAATCTATTTGTGCTGCTAAATTATATCATGATAAGTCTCAATTTTATTTAAAAATAGGCGAAAAATCCCAATTTCAAAGGTGCCCCACTTTCAAAGATGCCCCACTTCCCCCTAAATGTTATAGTTTTTGGAAAAAATTAACGATTCGATTATAAAAAAAGTATGCATTAATAGCATGATAAAAAACGGTTAATGATTAAAATTGTAATTAAAGATCATAATTTGTGATATCTTTACAAATAATACACATTGACGAGTATGTTTTGTCCAGAAAAATATACAATATGATTTAATTTCTTTAACAGGGTTGTTAATCTTATGCTAACAGGAATTAAATGTAGTGAAACTTACTGGATACAATACAAACACCTTTAAGGATAGAAAAATTCCTAGTGACCTAAAGGGAATTTAAACCTGGAACCCCTGGGAAACGTTTGCTATATCCGATTGCATACACTCAAAGTACCTTAGTAATATCTTTTTAATTGCTTTCTTTTTAAATTTCTTTTCATAAAAACATTACCTAAAGGTTGCACATTTCGCTTGAAAGTTATCTACTGACTAAATTAATTAAAAACTTGTTCAAAATATTGCAACCTGTCTAATTGAAATGATTGCAATCAAATTTATTCATTGAAAAGTGATAAACAATTATTTAAAACTTTCAAAACTAATTTCATTGCGAAACACTGCATTGAAACATTTTTAACTAAATGGTGTAGTACTTGGAATTATAGCGATTTCATAGAGAGATAAATATTTTCTGAGGTAAAATTTAATTACAAATAACCTGGAATTTTTTGAATGGAAGCTCCCATAAATTCAAAAATTGTCATTTGAGTTTTGCAACATGAAAGAGCAGTGGAGTGAATAATTAAATCTTAACTTGGTGGATATTAGTCCAGCGAGCGTCAGTGATGAGTCCATAGAAAAAGTTGTTAAAAATCTAAATGAGAAATTTGTATTTTATTGACCTTTTCGCGCATCAATTTATCATATTTTGTGAAAAAAAAAGTGAACAGCTTGGGTGGGGGTCATCAATTAAAAATTATCCAACTCTGGCTCCCTCATATGAAAGAGGCGCAATTATCGATTAAAATGTCATGTGTTTGATGTTCATATCCGATCACTGGGACAATGATGGTCAGTGGAGTTCTGATGTATCGTTAGAGGTCAGACAATGGCACAGTGGCAATGATGATGGTGGATTGACACATTGGCAGGAGTGGGCGAATCATGCTCAAAAACTACGTGGAAAATTTTATATGGATTTCATATGACCATATGTGACAGTTTATAAATTCATTTTTGATTTCATTCGATTTTTCATAAAGGGACTTAAAATTTTAACTAACCCGTCTCGACTCAGCTTCACTGCACTTTTGGCTGTAGAGCGGCGAAATCGTCAGTTCAGTGCAAAAATATAACTAATTACTTA
This sequence comes from Phlebotomus papatasi, assembly GCF_024763615.1. Lineage (NCBI taxonomy): Eukaryota > Metazoa > Arthropoda > Insecta > Diptera > Psychodidae > Phlebotomus > Phlebotomus papatasi. The sequence goes on along the minus strand of NC_077224.1, from coordinate 6,416,091 downwards.
TTCATGTGCTGTTGAGAATTCAGTGGCTGTAACTTCATACTGCTTCAATATTAAATCGTTCAGATCAAGCAACGTTCATAGGATGAAAATATGTTGATTTTCCCAAAATGTGGAATATTGAGCAAAAATAGTTTAATGTTATAGGGAATATTTGAGTATAATCTCCCTTGCTCTGTTGCTGCTGAATTTTGAATTGTGAGGTTTTGTTTAGTCCTTAAAGAAATTGATAAAAGAAAATTTACGAAATGGCCGCATACGGTTTTACTCCGTATACACGTTCAAATATCATTTAAAACCGTATTAAAATTGAATAGAAATATTTAAGTAATTTATCATCAGCTATATGGACCTCATGGAAGTTCGGTAACCAGGACTTTACACTGTCACTCCTCCTGCACTGTTCAATACTGAGTAATAAGGACCCGCTGACAGGGAGACTCTTTGAACTCGTGGATTTCCGGAGAATCCAATTATCCAATGAGGGTTAATTCTTAAAATTAACCCTCAGACGAGGAAAGGGTTGGGATTACTTTCAAGGTTTGTTCCAACACTTATTAAGGTTATTCCCAAGCCTTATTGAGTGTAAAGATCTGTGAGGTTTTTTTTCCAATCCTTGAGGAATGTACCGCAGAAATGGGTGACCTTACCCTCCGGAGCCTAGACAACCATGAGTTGTACGAGCGCTACCGAGAGGTAACTGTCGTCAAGCAAATATGCTTCAATAGGCTTCGGTGGGCTGGTCATCTGGTGCGCAAGGATGAGGACGACCCAGCCTGGAAAGTCTTTAGGGGCGGACTCTATGCTTCGAGGACACACGAGGCCGACCCAGCCTCAGATGGACCGACGGCGCGGACCAGGACGCCAGCTCATTAGGGGTGCGGAATTGGAGAACAGTGGCGCGTAATAGGCTCGAGTGGCGACGCGTCCTGAGTCAGGCCAAGACCAGTAATTGGTTGTAGCGCCGGTTAAGTAAGTAAGTAAGTACCCTCCGGGGCAAAGTCATCACCCCTGTTTTTCTTAAGATGTTCTTTAATTCTTAAGATGCTTAAGTGCTTAAATTTAATTCTTAAATTTAAGCACTTAAGGATGGTCTTCACAAATCCGATTTATTATATCCGATTTAGTAAAGACCATCTTTAAGCAGTAGAATTAAAGAAAATCTTAGGATTTGCATGGGTTCAAAGTCATCTCCGTAGGTCCAAGACTCCCGTATCTACGGTATATAGATAGATTGAATAAAAGCGGGCTTCGACACTTAGGCTAGAAAGCTCTTTGTACCCCCCGTGTGCCATTTCTTGGGTTCAAAACCAGTCGGTTTCCCGAATAAACCCAAGAATCTTCTTTGACAATAAATCACCTCTTTTGTTTCTTAGAAGATATTTATCCCTTCAGGTATACAGTGCCGGGTACTCTACATGCTGCTATTGCTGTTAAATTCATTCTGAACAAGTGCAAGTTTAGAGAATGACATGTAAGGATACCCACTATAATCCTCAAAACATTCCTGTCCAATTCCAGCAGAAACTTGCTTCTGAGACGGTTCCTAGAGACGGTTCCTACGCAAATCTACGGGTCTTATTATGAGGAAACTGGAGAAGCTTTTTGGAGTGGCCGACATTGTGGCCTCTATCCTGGTGATAATCCTGGTCATATTTACCGTATACCAGAGGAAAAAAACGCTCAATAGGGGAATTTTATAACAGTACGACCAACCCCATGGCATGTAGCCCGTAGAATTGAAGCCAAAGCTTACTTTTACATATGGGAATTTCTCTGCATTCCCAAACCTTTACGCGAAATATCTTAATAGCTTGGGAAGGGGGGGGGGGGGAGTGACCTCCTGTTGTAAAATATACTGCTCCCTAAGGAAACACTACAGTAAGTGTGCCAAATTTCGGCATAGCTGCTTACAAGCGCCAAAGTTTTAAGTTTGAAATGTAATATTTTTAATACAAATTTATTTTCTTTTGTTACTTACATTTAAGGAGTGTTGCATGGAACCTTGTAGACAGTTTATCGTCTTTATTTGCTTTAAAATCATTCTTAATGCGAAATCATTCTTTGGTGGTGTATTTCGGATATCTTGGTTCTCATAGTTCCGTGCCCTTTCGGAATTCTTAGAAAGTCTTTTTCACATGAAAAAACTAAAAATTCATGGAATTCTAGGGAACAAAAAAGGTGGCCGAAATTGCAAGCTGGCCGAAATTTGATACACTTACCCTAGATTTCTTTCCAAGTAACATTTTTCTATCGATTCTGTGAGCTAAGTAAAGGACCTGTCTTCCGAGTCAGTGTCTCCCTGTCGAAACGGTGTTGAGAGCGAGAACATGGCTTCGTTCCAGATGTATCCGAATTATTCGATTATATACGGCCTGGTGGAGTGCAATATCTTGTGAAAACGGAGTAAGACCTATTTTCGTTTCTTTCAATTTTTATTCGCTACAACGTTTCGGGAATACGATGTCCCCTTCATCACGTATAGAATAATTAAGGAAGAAACACGTAAGGTATATATCGTTACACTTGACTTGCTTTGGGATTGGTGAACAAGATTGGATCGTGGAGCTCATCACCATGGAGAGGATAGACACAGAATATGTGTCTCTCCATAGTGATGAGCTCCACGATCCAATCTTGTCCACCAATCCCAGTGCAAGTCAAGTGTAACGATATATACCTTACGTGTTTCTTTCTTAATTATTCTATACCTGATGAAGGGGACATCGTATTCCCAAAACGTTGTAGCGGATAAAAATTGAAAGAAGCGAAAAAAGGTCTTACTCCGTTTTCACCAGATATCCGAATTTGTCTATAGGTCCTAAACCTCTCAGACTGTTGACCTCAGAGATTACTAAATCAATATACAAGACCAAGCGTCAGACTGACTAAAATGTAGATCGCTTCGATTGAATCTTACTACTTAGAATTTCTCAATTGATTGGGAAAAATAAGTTATTGAATAAGTTTTTAAACCAGTAATGACCCGGTTATGAACCGATCATTCATTATCATGTTGTTGGAAATTCAATACAAATACTCTTATGTCATTTTGAGCAAGCTTTCATTAGGTAATCCAGGAATCGGTTTAAATATAGGCTGTTAACATGAACCTGATAACATAGAAAATGACACAATACTAAGAACGGTAAAAACCGTTGCGAAATTTGCGAACTTTTAAACACGAAGTTTTGCTAATGATGACTTTATAATAATAATAATAATTGATATTTGTTAAATTGAAAATTCATTTGTAATTTCCATAAACTGTTTCTTTTCGAATAGGTTACAGAGTCTTGGCTTATACCGGCTTCAGAACTAAGGCTTAGCTATATGGCTTAGGGGGAACTGGGGCAATAGTAAACTGGGGTAGTTGTAAACACTGTGATTTTTTTCATTAATTTTAAGACTCCAGAGGATAAAACCCATAAGCATTCATAGATACCATGGGGATGTATGTCCACAGCTGAATTGGTCAATAAATTCCTAATACTTTAAAAATAAAAATCATTTTTCCCGAAAATGTTGATGTTTCGATTATTTTGGTCATTTGGATTTCCATCTGGAAATTAAAAACTGTGTTAAATAATCGAAATGTAGCAATACCAGTTCTTTCCTACATCTTTTAGGATTATATTTATGCATTTACTAGAGAAATTGAGATTCACATTATTTCAAAAGAATTAATAATTGGTCAGAAAACAGCATTTGGGGTAGATGTAAACAGGCAATTTCAATTTCACAAAATGAGTAGGTAAAAGAGCGGGAAATTGACCTTCATGCGAAATATCTATAATTCATAGATTACGAAAAAAATTGCTGGCACTGTGTTCAATAAAAAGTCACATGATGTCAAAATATGGGGAAAATCCATTGAAAAATGTCTTTGATATGCATGCTTTTAGTTTTTTTTTGCTATTTTAATTATTCTTTGTAAAAAGTGTCGTGATTTTTTGAAAAATATACAGTTTTTATATATCTCTTTAGTAATTAAAATAATTGAAAGTGGTGCAAAGTTAATTTCAAGGGTGGGAAAAAAGGTGTTTATATCCTCCCCAGAAAGTGTTTACTTCTACCCCAGGTATTTTGGGAAAAGAGAAAAATGCACAGTGACACAAATTTTATTTTTATGGAAAACTCAATTGTTTTCCAGCATCCGCATTACCTTCGATGTATTGTCTATACCCAAGGGTAAAACATGAGTTAAGAAAGATTTTCCAAAAAGTCACTGTGTGCTTGGAAAATCACCTCAAATTCGCATCTATCGAAAATGTTTACATGTGCCCCAGTCACCCCTATTTGGTCTAATGTCTTATCAATCATAATTTTTGGAAAAATTTAACTTAGGATTGGATTATTAAAGATAAATGACTTATTAGGCTCTCAATAAAATTGCTCGCTATTTAGGATTTTGAGTCCTTCTTGAATTGGACTAAGGCTCTAGTCGGAAGACCGCTTTACAGAGCTAGATACTGGCCATATTCTCAAAGCGACATTTTAGCAGTGGCAGAAGAGTGAGCAATATAAATAAGAAACAATTTATTTCAAAACAGTTTTATATCTCAGTGTCACATAAAAGTAAACTTTGTCAATTCGACCACAGTGTTTCACCCCTCGTAATCTGTGTGTTTTGATTTAAACATTTTAATTCGATTCCATCCACCTGCTGTGGATAGGTCAAATTAAGTCGAAGGATGGGGCACTTTCATGAGATCTCGTTCGACATTGGCGTTTCGGATGGGTGAATGCGACGTGCTTCCATAAAACAGTTTCCACTTACTTTACATCTTGTGAAATCATTTCAAAGTGCGAATGTTGAAATTGCTATTTAACTATAAAGCTCCTGAGCGTGAAGAAATGTTCTCACCCCTTTTCTGGCTGGGGTTGAACTTCTTCGCAGCAGCTTTGACTCAGGGAGTGTATAAATTCACAGGGATGAAAGTCTACTAGTGGATGGCTGAATGTGTGAGAAAGGAATCATTGTGAACTTGTATCATTCTCAACACTCAAATTTAATGTGGCCAGAAGTGAGGAAAGAGGTAGAGAAAGAGAGATTGTGCCCATTCTGTTTTTATATTACACCCACCATCCACAGGGTACGTTTATACAACTCCTAGTTACGCAGGGAGCATACAAAATTGAAATTCCTTAAGCTTCCCAACATGCCATCAAGTTCCCAAAAGCAGGCAGGCAGAACCCATTCTCACATTGTATCTGGGAATAACGTTTTGAGGGAGAAGGTGGGAGGATATGTGACTGTAAGAGTGTTTCACAGACGTTCTAGAGAAACGAACCGATTCCCTCCTTATCACAGATTTTCTTCCTATCGTCCCCTTCCCTTCCTGATACTCCCCTATTCCGGACTCTTGCTCACACTCGTGCCATCTATGCATGCCAACTTTAACCCTTCAGACATGCTTCAGTGTCGGAGGCCAAATTCATAGTCATTGTCAGACCTTTAGCCTCAACCTCTCCCTCTCAAATATTCACCTCTGCACAGACCTGGCAAAATGCAGATGTGGGGAAAATTCACTTAAATGTGTGCGCAAATCTGTTTAACAGACTATTGCTCCCGAAGGTGTGAGACCCATTCAATGGTATCATCTTTACCGGATAACACCTACTTCATATAAGATTTTATTTTTAAGATTATTTCTCTATAAAGTCGAGCTACACAGTGAAAAAGAGAGTAGTAAAAACTATCACGTGCTGTAGAAAAAAAAATCTACTCGGCGATTTGTTGACATTATATTTTATTCAAGAAGGCTCAAGCCTAAATTCTATGCAACAATCACATTATTATGTTCAATTTAGTACTGAAACATAATGGCTCCAGGTTCAGTAATAACCTTTCGAAAAGACAAAGCCACTCCAAAGCCAAGCCAACCCTATTCGAAAATCTACTGGAAGCCTAAAGTACACGTACTCGCCGCTTTAGTGCTGTTTGTTCTGCCATTTTGAAATTTGATACCCAGCAGCGAAAGTAAAATTTACATGTAAGTGATAGTGATTTGTAAGGCTCCGTGTAATGTCCTGGACACACTAACGACTAAAGTCCAGAGACAACTAAGCTCGTTCATAGCCAAGTCAGTTCCTGACACACTACAAACGAGGCTTAACATTTTCTGGCACTCACAAAACATAACTTTTGTGGGTTTTTATACAGATATTTCTACTTTAATGCACTAGTAGTCCTTTGAAAATGAAACTACTTGTAAATTTACTTCACAATTCACGTATAACAACAAGAATTATTCACTAAAATAGCCAAAATTGGCTTAAGTCGCGAGTTAGCTTCCACCTCACAAATAATTGTAATTAACAATAATTATTGCACGTGTACTGAGACATGATATTACAAATAGTTTCATTTTCAGAGGAGTATTAATGCATTTCAGTAGAAATATCTGCATAAAAACCCACGAAAGTTATGTTATGTGGATACTAGTGAATGCTAATCCTCGTTTGTAGTGTGTCAGGAACTGACTTGGCTATGAACTAGCTTAGTCGTCTCTGGACTTTAGTCGTAAGTGTGTCTAGGACATAAGCCTTACTTTTCAACGACATGTAATCCATACGAAAGCTTTGCAAGTGTATTGCTTTCAAAATGACTAACATGTATGGTATATGGAAGCGTACACTATCACGTAAAGAATAGAATAAGTAAGTCATAGTGTAAGGCTTTCTTTCAATGAACATGCAAACGATACGAAGGATTTACCATGTATTGCTTTCGTAATATTAACATGTAAGGTATATGAAAGGGTACACCATCATGTAAGGCTTAAGTAAAGTAAGGTGTAAAGCTTTCTTTTAATCAACACGTAAACTATCCTAAAGCTTTACCATGTTTTGCTTTCATAAAATTTAGGGTTTAGTTTAACTAAAACCTACTATTAAGATAAATGATTATGAATATGATTCTTATGATGATATTCTATAGTGACTTTTCTAATGAGAGTCACATTAAGTTTTGATACGAGTGCTTTTCATGAAAAGCGTTCGTCGGCCTTACATTTAAGGCTTACTTAGGTGACAAAAAAGTAGTTATACAATGTTAAACGTACACAAGAGATTGTTTAACGTATGAAAGTGAATTTTTATGTAGTTTTGTGGAATTTCAGGATGGCAAAATGTTTGACTTGATCCACTCAATCTTTCCGTACAGAAGTAGATCTTGAAAAATTCGAAAATCTATTTGAAGATCCAAAAAAGAGACTTTCTTACTTCTTGATAATTCCGCAAGGTGGCTGAGATACATCCTGTTCGAATTTCGAAGTGTTCAAATGTCAAAATGTGACGGTCTTTATATTGTTGTGAGGAATGAAATAGAACAACGACGCTTACTGTTCTTGTCCCATTATTTAATCACTCCATAATCACTGAGTAACTCTTTTGCGAGCTTTTTAGTGTGATATTTGATAAATTTTCCCCACCTTGTTCGAAAATTTTGTATGAAAATTCGAAATTTAATTTGAATTCTTCGAACTTCAACGACTTTTTGTGCAAATAGGGTTCCATTTACCTTTCATCCTAGACACTATTGGAGAATCAAAATCTACTTCTGTTTAGGTTCAGGGTCAAAGTTGTAGAGCACTCGGTCTATGATACAAGTGACCCGGGTTCGAATCCCCTTTACGTCAAAATTCTGTCAAAAATGCAATTTTTGACAAAAATTGCTCCCAATGTGTAGAGGCCTTAAGAAAAAATAATAATGGATATCCCGAACTCCCCTTCTGGGAAGGCCTAGTTCCTCTATGGAACGTTCTGCCACCATAATTATTATATTATTATTATTATTAAAGTGTTTGAGTTGCAATTTTATTAAAATAAATATCCTTTTGATGAACGTGCTCAGATCTAATGAACTTATTACAGATCTAATACCTGATTTAGCCATATGGTTTTACTTCTTGAATTCATTATCAAGCAAGGATATTTTGATTATCTTTACTTAAGGTTGAATACTAAACACAAATTATCCATTAAATGTCAAAATTACTAATCTTTCTTTTCGAAATAATCGGGATTGAGGTTAAGTTTCAAGTCTAAAACCCGTATTACTTAGTCTTCAGGCTCAAAATTCAGACTAATTTCCAATTCCAACCATATTTAGTTTATGAACAATTATTTGTTATGATGAATTATCTAGGTTCAGAAGATAAATTAGAGTAGATAAACCATTTATTATCACTCCTAATATATTTGTATTAGTATTCCATATTCCGACACAATAAAATTGTGAAATTAAAGTAATTTAATAAGTATTTTGTTATGCACTGCTATAATATCGAAATGAATATCGATATCGCTCGGTCTAATGCCCTAGACACACTTACAATTTAAGCCAAGAAACGGCTTAACGTAATTGTAATCACAATAACAATTTGACTAAATTTCCATTAGTTTCACACTAACTATGCCGTTTTTCAGCTTAAGCCGAGAGACGCAGCTTTAGCTTGGTATGCCTTTAGTTTCGCCTCTTGGAACCGGATTGTGTTTCTAGTTCTCATCCTAATCCAATGTGGTTTGGGTACTTTTTGCTTCAGCTTCTTAAAACAATTTCTGCTTAACCCTGAAGGTTTTTTAACCGAGGGAGTTATTACTCAAAAACTCATTTTGATTATAATCAAGTTAAGCTGACACTCGGTTTAAGTCGTAAGTGTGTCTAGTACCGGCTTCAGACCTGAGGTTTAGCCCAGTTCCCGAAAGTCACAAATTCCAAAATAGCAACCAATTTATTTGATTTTTCAGAATTAACCGGATCATTTGCCCATAATGTTCAATCCTAAGTCCTATTTTCCCAACAAATCTTGACTGATAAGGAATTAGACAATATAGCTAAACATTAGGTCTGAAGCCCGTATAGGGCATAAATCGCAAGTCTCTCTAGGGCACAAGGCTTAGCTATATGACTTAACTGCTCTAATTTCATATTAGTCAAGATTTTTTGAAAAAAAAAAATTTTAGACTTAGGGGTCGGGGTCAACTCCCAATAACATGTGTTATGTGTTATCGTGTGTTATCTCGAGATAACACATTGATTGGTATTCCCGATAACACATGTTATAATCAAAATGGCGGATGTGTTAAAAAAGTCTCCAAACATGTGTTATGGAATATTGGTATTCTCCATAACACACATAACACATCAATTTGTTCTACGGCATGTGTTATCTTTAACACAACCTCTCGAGGAGCAATTATGATGTGTTAAGAAATGATTCAAGGAAAAATATATTGAAATTAATACAAATAAGGACTATTATGACTCACGATTATTGATCAATATATTTTTTTCTTTTTTTTTACTTATTAATAAGTCACATATTCTACCCCCAAAATTTTCATTTTCCAGTCCCATCAGGGAACTATTTTTTCAATATATCTTTCCATTTCATTTTTTAAAATTATGACTATTTTTCGACTTTAAAAATTATTGTTAATGTATTTGTAATGTATATGTTAAAATATTTCATATTTTTGTGAAATATGCAGATTTATTTATTAAAGATTTTTTCTATATTTTATTGTTTGAAAATGTCTGCCAATATTCATTCAAATCCTAGATTTTTTTTTAAATTTAAGTACAAGATTTGAAAGTGTTTCAGAAATTTTATATCAATTTCACTGCATGATATCTTCCAATATCAGCTGCAAATTGAATTAGCATGCAATCGAATTTGCTCATGTTAAAAATCTCATCTACAATAAGCTGATCTAGGCTTATCTGTCCATTTTTCTCTTTCACTCCAATACTGCTTTTCTGTTCTTTAAGTACAATTTTTTGCTTCCGGATTTTCTAATAATTGAGCAAATGAATGCCACACCACTTCATCCTCAGTACAATATAAAGCATTTTGAAACAAATATAATGTATTTAGCTCCTAAGCAGAGCTCTTAATTAAAATATACCATATTTTGGAAAAAACAAACATAAAAAATAATTTCCAAATGGGGCTGTCAGAGGCCAAAACGTAAAATGGATGGCGCTGATTGTGGGAAATGCTCTACGTTAGATGGCGCAGCCATCAAGTCTCCATGTGTTATCATAACACACCATAAAATTCTCCAAAGTCATTTATTGGGAATTGCTCGGATGTGTTATGAGCTTAACATGTGTTAAGTGTTATAATAACACATGTTATGATAACATATAACACATTTTATTGGGAATTGACCCCTTAGACTATTACGCGAAAATAATCTATTAAATTCTGTAAAACTAAAGAGGTTTCTTTTTAAGATTTTGAGAACTTTGGGAACTTTTGTGATCTTTTGGGAGCAGTCACTGAGAAAAAAAAGAGAGTGCGATTAACATATTTTCCTCAGAAATTTAACACTTTTTAGGTGTAAAAATATATCAACATTTTTTAATGTTAATTTTACGCCTTATTAAGGGTAAAATTAACATGAAGAAGGGTACCTTTAACCCTTAATACACCTAAAAAGAGTAATATTTACACCGATTTCGGATCAATACTTCAGGGTAAAATTAACATTTTTGGAATGTTATTTTAAGTTTTTCGGATTTCTCTCAGTGCAGGGACAATTAAACCATCAATGTCTTGGGAATCAATAATTCCTTCTCAGAGGATATTCGATCTTGTGTTCGGAGACAGCTTTAGGACCTAGTATTTACGACATGTTCCCATTTTTAAAGATTCATGGACATCTTGTTTTATTTATTTTTTACGGTCCACTCAATTTTTGTTTAATTTAGTTTTTGTCCTACATATAACATGATAAATTTAACAAATAAATAGTAGAAAACACCAAGTATTTTTTTCTATTCTAAAAGTAACTCTATCTAAACCTTCTAATTGTTTTTTGTTCCTCCACTGAAAAGTTAATTATAAATAGCACAATTAATTGAATTTGGTGTGAAATATTTGTTCACTCTCTTGGAGTCAATTTGCATGGCTTAACTTTGCAAATGATCATTTATGTTGTCATGAAGTGATTAATTAAAAAATACTTGGTGATAGAGGCTATGGGAGAAGAATAATTTAAATTTTCCAATTTTCCACTTAATCCTTTTCCTTTCTCCTGCCCACGCAGTCCTTTGGCATGTACAATCACATTCATTTGACAGAGACAGAGAATTTTATTTGTTTCTTCCACTTCCATTTTACGAATGTCAATCAATTCTTTTTGCCATTTTTTTGCTGGTTCCTTTTTCCACAGAGATTCCAATTCATAGGCAATGCCGGGAGACACACTCTCGAGCACTTCATTTCTCATGCCAGATGGAATGGGACATCTTATGGAGCATTTTCCATGTGAGCTTCTTATTGAATAGAAAACAGTTTTTTCACACTCCATGGGATACACTGACGAGGATTGGGTGACTGATTTCGACACAGAAAAGGGGGTAAGTGTCTCGATTTTCTTTTACCTTTCCATTGGCTTTCTCACGATATTGTCATGAAGTTGGTGGGGAATCTGATGGGATTTTCCGCAAGAGAAGCTTACACAACTCTACTCGTGGGGAAAATATTAAGTTGATATTAATTTAAATAAAAGCACTATACAGGAAGGCTATGCAGTAGGACTACTAATGCACTAGTTTTTCAGAAAAAAAGGTTCTGCATCAAAGAATTTATTACACTAAACAAATTTTGGCACTAAAAACCATCTTAAAATGCAATTATTTTGTGGACTCAACTTAGGGAAAAGCGCGCTACCTTCGGACGATTTATGCTTCGCACAAATTACTTTTTTCAATGTGTTATAAATGGATTTAACGCATTATAATATTATATTCGAATAGCTAGTCCAATGCTTCAAATTTTTAGAAAAAACTATGGGTGAAATCCATAAGGAACGTAGAGAAAAAACAGAATTGTCCGAAGCTTGAATCGCCCGAAGGTAGCGCGCATTCCCCTGCACTGAAAGAAATCCGAAAAAGTTAAAATAACATTCCGGAAATGTTAATTTTACCCTGCAGTATTGACCCGAAATCGGTGTAAATATTATGCCTTTTAGGACTATTGTGGGTTAAAGTTACCCTTTTCATGTCAATTTTACCCTTAAAAGGTGTAAAATTAACATTAAAAAATGTTGATATATTTTTACACCTAAAAAAGTGTTAAAGTTATGGGGAAAAAAGTTAATAGCACCCCCGTTTTTTTCTCAGTGTACTAATTTAGTAGTTAAAAGGCGTTGAAAAGTATTAAAAGTCAGCAGAATGCACTATCTCATGACTTTGATGCTATTTTCTCAAACTTTATTTTTGGCATTAATTTAATGAAAAAAGTTATTCAGCAGTGAATAAAACAATTGCAGACAAATGGTATTGAACAAAAGCATAGAGGGGGAAAGCGCCCTACGTTCGGACGACTCAAGCTTCAAACTATTCATTCTTTTCAATATGTTTTTTTTTTTAAACATTTTACCCAGTGTAATATTATATTATAATAACTTGCACGATTTTGCAAATTTCCTGTAAAAAGTCATGGGCCAAATCCATTAGGAACGTAGAGAACCTAGGATAAGGACGCAGACCTAGGACAAGGTGTCTGAATCAAATTCAGAATCTTGTCTTGGAGCGCCTTGAAATCGAACCCGAACATCTTCCTGAAGTGGTGGACAATCGACAGACGTGGGCTGCTAAACTGGGTGTCATAGGCCCGAAACTCCAATAGGGCTAAGCGGTTGAAAATAATGATGATGATGATGACCATTACTGATCTATATAAATCAATTACAATATTTTCTACAATAGATTCATAACCAGTTGAAATCTATTGTGATTTGTTTGGAATTCCAAGACCTTTTAAATGAATCCGTATTTTCCTAAAACGATTGACAAAAACGTTCTCTAGAGTTGTTTTGCTTTGTAATCTTGAAAAATGATTTAACGGTGAATGGTAATTTTCATATAGAAAGATTTTAAGATTAAAATTCACTTTTAGTATGCCGCATCAATTGCATTACCAGGCTTTGTCCGGTAAATGTATTGAAAGCTAGGTTCCTCTAAATCTAGTCTTTCACCCTATATCCCTATACTCTATACATCCTGCCATGACAGCAACACACGTCATACAACAAAGCTGACACTTCCATCTTCGAAGTATTTGCTTTTGCTTATCTGATCCTATATGCATTGATTGGCAATAAGATACGATTTAAGTGTAAAGCCTAAAACAGATACAGGTTGATCCTCGAGAATATTTAGCCTGTAAAATTTGGCAGTGAAGTATTAACAATGTTTTGGGTAATATTCCGGTCACTTTGAGTGGAATTCCGACCACCTTTTGTGAAACAACAGATAGAAAATTTCAGAATGTCACACGAAACGAGTTAATTATTTAGTTAATACCATTTACATAGCCCGCTGCCCTGAAATCTTCCTAGATATTGATCTTGAAATTGAAATTAGCGCTCCAAATTTACGCTCAGATTCCCGTAGCAATTTAGCCTTCCGGAACTCTATCAATGCCGATTTTTTTCTCATAAGATCCTTATGCTTTTTTTTTTAATTTTTTTGGTGGTTTCATAACTTAGAAATTGGAAAGATCCAAAATAAGAAATTTAGGAAAGAAAAGATGTGGCTGAGATAAACATTACCTCACTGGAGAGACACTTGCAAAGTGTTTAATCCAGCTAATTGCTTACGTAATTAAGAATTAAGATTGTAAATTTACCCCAGAATATGAAGATCGATCAACTATAGCATAAACAAAAACAAAATTTGAATAATACTAATCATTCGAAAACACGTAAGGAAAATCGTTTATACTTTATTCACAAACCAAAAGACTGCTAGTCAACACAAAGTGATCTGTCACATTGTTTGTAAAACATTATTCATTTCAAGGAGAGAATAAGTGGTTCTCAGAGTGAATTGTGAGCGGCGATCGGCAAAATCCTGCCAATCTGGAGGTAAAAATCGACAGATTGTCACTATTCTGCTAAGAAATTGACAAATCGGCACAATAAAGAAAATTTTCCTAGAACAAACCATATCTTTATCTCTTCATTTTCCCTGCAATTTTCCAGATCTTCCTCATAAATCTCTAAACATTTTTCAAATTCATAAAAAAATAGGATTGTATGTAGGGAAATGTCTGTTGGGCAGTAATATTCTTCTTGAAAAAAAAAAAGAGTTAAAACCTCTAAAGATTGCAGAGTCCTAAAAGATGCCGTTATTTAAATACTTCAGAGAAAAAAAGTTTTAATTAATTATACTCAAAACCTTCTGTTATAATTCTTTAGTAACGGTACCTTTACAACCCTATGAACTTCAGCAATCTTAGCTACTTTTCTAAGGAGAACATTTCTCTAAAGATGATAAAAAGATGCAATCGAGGCAATACTTTTAACGAAATTAAAGAATATTCGAGGATATTTGAGGAAAATCAGGATACAATAAAAATAGAGAGATAAGGATACGGTTTCTTTTAGGAAAATGTCCCTTAAGTTTAGTTCTCTTTTAGAAAACGTTCTTCAGTGCCAACAACTTACGATATGCCGTTTTTTTAAAAAAAAAAAAAAAAACAAGTTTCATAGAAATAGTTCAACCCACTTCTTAAGAACTCTTACTTTAAGATATCTGAAACAGTTGATGTTATGGACTACAAATTTCTTCAGATCATATGTTCAAGATACATCAAGGACTCCGAAAATACCTGTGATTTGCCATTAAACGAAAAAAATCGTTTTGTTGCCCTGTAATGTGCGATAGCTTTAAAACATGGCTACAATTTATATGGGAGCTACCAGATGGAGAAGTCAGTGGGAAAATCTAAAAATATTTATTTAAAGCATAAGTCATACATCGACTTTGATCAGAATTTTATTTATATCGGTTAAGCCGTTTTCGATAAATAAAATGTCAAAGTTGTGAATTTTTAGAAAGATATCGTTAATTCCAAGTACTGACAGTCCTTTTCGACTTGGGTCTCGGTAATTTTTAAGTCATACACCAATACCTACAAAATGGGCTTAGTCTGATCTCTGGCGAAGGGTTGGACCAGCTCCCATACATTTCTGCCCATTGTCCTTTCCTACAGACAATTTCAGTTGTAAATTTTAATGTAGTGTACTGGAAAGACTAATCTTGTTAACTTATTTGCTGCAGACCGGCACGAGATCGACAGATTGGGAATCTAGTGAACCGCTAGCGTCACAGTTACCTACATCTTGATGCACTCCGAAGTTTTTATAACACAATTTTTTACTCAAAATACATCGAAATTTAACCGATTTTTGTTTTAAAACATTCTATAAGTAATGAATATTTAAAAAGAATAAAAATCACTGACTATTTCAAGAATAAATCCGCAATTTTAGTCAATTTAGTTGCTTGGCCGAAGTTAGATTCAAAATCACCGAAATTTAAAGCTGTCCGAAATTTGGCATACTTCCCCTACGTAGGGCTCCACTAAAAAAATGAACTACATAAAACCAAGTAGGGGAAAGTGCCCATGCTTGATACCATTGGAAGCTTCGTAATGACTAAATTTTCTATGTTGCACAATATATATGTGACTTATCGCAATTATATTTTAAAAACAATGGGAAAGTGGCCAGTTTTTAAAATATATTGAGGAGTCACGTTTATTGAGAAACACAGAAAAAAATTAGTCATTACGAAGTTTCCAATGGTATCAAGCATGGGCACTTTCTCCTAATGTACATCAAAGACCAGTGTTTACATTACAACTATTTCATGTTTACTGCTGTCTCAGTCTCCCATAAAGGCGAATAAACACTTTGATGTGGTTTTACTAAAAAATATTAAAATTTCAAATATCTACTGAAATATTATCACGAGTGTAAAATCAGAGTTAATGTTTGCTTAGATCGTTAATCGAGTAGTGGTCAAACCGTAACTGATATTAACTTGAAATCTCCGGAAAACTCCAAAATCAAAATGTACAAAAGAAGAAATTTTGAATTTGTTTAATTTGTTCACTTTTAAATCCTTAATATCTGAGTATTCTCTGTATTTTCAGCTTTTGTATCTCGTTCATACAAAACCATTGCATTGTTTTTATTATTCGATGTGTGATAAAGAAAATGCTGAGGTGGTATTTAATGCAACCCCGCGAAAGTGTATGAAGGGTAAAAGAAGCAAAAAAAAAATACATTGAATGGAATGGGTGATGGCTGAAAAGAGTTTATGTAGCATAAATGTGCATAGAAATGTAAATAAAATGCAGTGAGATGAAAACTGTATGAAGAAATAGTCCCAAACTCCTTCTCTGATTCAGGCTATATTTTTGTGGGATTTGTATGCTCATTGTGATGCAACTCGTTCGAAATCCCTTTCCAATTGTTTACCGTTGAAAATATGTTTGTCGGCAAATAAGTGCATTAGACGGGATATGTATCCCAGGTGGAAAAGTTCTCTTATACCTCTTTCAGAATAATAATGCAGGTCATTCAGCATGAAAGAATATTGAAGAGGAAAATATTAGATGGTTCTCTTCTCTCTATTTGACATCTCGTTTGTGCGAGATAGATTATTGACAAATGAAACATTTTTCTATTTTCAATATTCACCATGATACTTAAACACTTTATATATAGCTTCTTCACAAATAGCTATATAATATTTGCGAGAAAGTGAACACCAAAAATTCCAATTAAACTGAAAATAACAATTTATGCTGCCCCATTTTCAGTCTCTCTGGAGCCTAATGTGGGATGTAGAAATTAAACTTTAATATGGACAAATACATTATGGTTCCCAATATTGTGTGCAATGGGAGAAATACACAAATTTACACGAATTATACGCTTTTTTTTTTACTCATTGCACACCAACCATGTTCTGTGTATTCTGTATTCGTAGGCCATCACCAGAGCAAGGGTGGAGTACAATAAAACTCGGTTAAGCGGTGTTTATGGAATTAAAATTTGGTTTTTTTTCCACACAACTTGTCGGCTGCATCCCCTTGTACTACAAAACCGTGCACATTTGCAGCGATGTAGACACTGTGTTTGGATTTTAACTTAAACGCTTTTTTAATCTCGCTACGTGGAATGAGATTTAATGGGGCACCGGTACCGAATGCACAGACCAGAGAATGGTGAACAATAGACCGAAGTGGGTTGGGCAATAATTTAGATTCAATACAATATCTGGCTTGTATTGTGTGTGTTGTGTTAAACCTGTGAATTAGTTTTCGATGAAAGAAGATGGGGGTGAACACTAAAGCAAAGATCCGGTCTGGCAACTGGAGCAAATTAGAAATAATTTTAGGTAAAATTACGATGACCAGGTATAATCTATCTTGACCTTTATTCGAAGATATAATGTTCACAATATATGCAATCTTAGTAATTCTCTCAAGCTCATTCATAGGAAAATCTCATAAATTTGCTATTGTTTCGAGTAAAGAAGAGAGCAATATAACTTATCGATTTTGAGATATCTACAGATCTACATTTTGAACCCCCACCCTCTGATACTGACAATTTACCCCACTTCTGAATATTTAAAGTTCAGAATCTAAAGACGTTTTTCTTCTTAAATTTCGACTCTTAAAACCAAATGGTTATAGATATCGATTGTCGTTCTTCATGATTCCCTACAATTATTCTTTGCTACAAGCAACATGTTACTCCAATTTGCTAAATAAAATTAAAGTTGCAGAGGAAGACCGGTCAATTTTGTATGCATCTGCCTATTAAAATGGTCCATTTTTGCTCTATAAGTGCTTCAAACAATCTCCGACACGATGACTCACCAGATTTTTTCTAACACTTCGTTTACGACTTATAGTCACTCAAAAACCGAAGCTTATAACTCTTAATCTAAAGCTGTTTTGAAATTCGCATTCCAGTCAAAATCCAAAAAGCCAAAATCCGAAAGCCAAAATCCCGAACGCCAAAATCCCGAAAGCCAAAATCTCGAATAAGTCAAAATACCGAATTCTTAAAAGTGTAATAGATTAGATTACAATGGGGGCGGTTTCTCGCGGAACCGCTGCACCCAGGCCTCCTTTTGGGCCCATTATGCATCCCCGGTTAAAAGTTTAATAACTACTCTCAGGGTTTTAAACATTCGGGATTTTGACTTACGGGATTTTAGCTTTCGGAATTTGGCCGTCTCCGTTGAAATTCATCTTCGTACAAGGCTAAAATGCAAGTGAATCGCATCGAAAGATTAATTGTGTTTTGTAAATTCACTGAGAAAAAAAAGAGGCTACGATTAACTTTTTTTCGTCATAACTTTAACACTTTTTAGGTGTAAAAATATATCAACATTTTTAATGTTAATTTTACACCTTCTGAGGGTAAAATCAACATGAAAAAAGGGTAACTTTAACCCATAATACACCTAAAAAAAGTAATATTTACACCGATTTCGGATCAATACTGCAGGGTAAAATTAACATTTCCGGAATGTTATTTTAACTTTTTCGTATTTCTCTCACTCAGTATTTCCTTTACCAAAAATACCATTTTTCCATCTGTAATGGTCTCTAACATCCTATTTGACTGGTCTTTAAAGAAAGCATGCCGCCGCATGAATTCCTAAAGTTCATGAAAATCTTTTTTTTATTTTTTTCCCTAATTATTATTTTTTTTAATATATGTGTAATATAACATTATAATACATTTAATAATTAGATACCAGCTTTTAAGCTGTTCTCCATTTTTTTGTTTTTGTTTTTTTATTGTATGTATATTGTAATATTTCGTAATATTTCTATTTTTTCTTTATAATATGTTTTTTTTCATATCTATTTGTTTGTTTTTTGTTAATATCAACAAATCGATAAATATTTTCAGAGAAAATATTCAATATATATTTTGAGATATAAAAATGAAAAAGAAACTATGTGTTCCTCGCCTTTCAAATTTGATTTTGACAAAACTTTTATAAGAATCTTGTGTAATAATTTTAGTGGATTCCATTCTAACAATTATTCTTGCAGATTATCTAGTAGAAAATTACAGGATTTTACAACAAACTGTATGGCGACACGCTAGTTAAAAAACTTGTTACTTTTCCATGTAAGTGGATATATTTTACAAGGTTTTATAAGATTGTCGACAAGATATTTTTGCAGAGTATTTTCAACGTTTATATGACAGACAAAATAGTTCAAAAGTCACTTTAACCACCCGACGAGCACAGCTAGCTAAAAAAAAGTGTTTTCAGAGTATATTTGCTGAGCCGACGAGCAAAAATATGCTGACCGGTCAACAGTTCTCAAAAAAAAATGGTAACCAAATATATGGAAATGGCACTGCCTGGCAAGTATAGCTCTAAGGTTAGCAAAAAAAAGGCTGAAATATCTATTATCTTAAGATTAGTACCTAACCATCCATTAGCATCTTAAAGTAGCTGAATGGGCGAAAGAGCCGAAAAAACATCTGCGAAACATTCTTAATCACAAATCAGTTAGTCGTAGCCGAGATATTTGTACAACAAGTTAATTGTTTTTACAATATCATATTAAGCAATAGAAAGGTTGTTTGTATAAATTCATTTATAGCAGATCACTGAGAAGGATTAGTTGAGATTCTTTACAATCTCTTTCTAGTCTTTCTACAAATGTTCCAGGCATTTAGTTCTGTGCATCAGACTGGATTCGGACTCATAACTACAAAGGGCGAGCCAAGGATCTCATCGCCAAAGAGATGACTGGCGCTCTTCTTTAGTGCTTTGCGAGATTCTAATTAATCGCAATAAACATTATTATTTATTTAATTTATTTATTGTGATAACACTCGAGTTCTTTCAACTAATTATACGTTTTGCGGCCACTACCGTCTTAGCGTTGATGATACTGTATAATCTTGATATTGAATTTCTTTCTCAAAGGTCTAAAATACTTTAGAACCGTTAGGGGGAAGTGCCCATGCTGTGCACGGTTCCAAGCTTCATAATAACAAATTTTTATGTGTTTTCAAAAAATGTGACTCATCGCATCCTTATTTTAACCCATTCAGTCAATGTACCAGAAATACTTGAGATAGAATGTTCATATTTTTGGATTAGTTTCCTACAGATGAATAGATGAATTTTTTGAAACGAATTTTTTTTTATTCATTATGGGGGCGCGGGGAGCCGCCCTCAAACACGCGTCTTAACGGTCACTGAATTCAAATTCTGTACATTAATTTATTGCAAACTCTATTGATTTAGGTAGAGTAACTATCCAAAAAAACTAATTGGTAATCAAAATTCAAATCAGAGAAGAAGATGAAGGCCAATTTTAACAAATTGGACGAGATGTCGAATTTTCCGTCCGCCATTTTGAGCAAAATTTTTGCATGACTTCACGCGAAGCGAGAAAAGAACAACAAAATGTATTCCCATCTCTGTCGGGCCATATTTTCCAAGTAATTGAAGGACTAAAGTTACTAAAAATCCATTCCCGACAGAAATTCGAATATCAATTTCCCTAGAATAAATTATCTAAAATCACTCAATTTGCGTATGATGTATAATACCATGGTAAGGAATGGGTTAAAAACTAAGGGCAAGTATCCTGTTTTTAAAATATATTGTGGAGTCACATTTATTTCAGAAACATACGAAAAATTTAGTCATTATGAAGCTTAGAACCGTTCAAAACATGGGCACTTTGCCTTAATGCTAATTCTTTAATACACACATGACTTTTTGTGATGATTTCTGAAATCATGGTTTGACTTAAACCAATAAATATAAATCTTTATGTACTCGTACTAAAAACATTTGAAAAATAACTAGCCACACTGTTCTAAATTAAGATAAATTTCTTGAAGTTTAAGAAAGTAACATAATTTATAATGATATTATGCAGCTTAATGAGATTTATGATGATCCTGATGGCAATAAGGGTGTTATTATTGTTTTTTAAGTAGTATTCTTTAAATACTACATCAGGATCAGAATAAAGAAAATACCTTACATTGCATGATACTATGTTACTTTAAGTTCCAAAATTTTAACATCCTGCAGATTTACCCATAGCATTGTCACTTTACCCCATTCTCATCCGGGATTTCGGGGTATTTTGCATATTGCCCACCGTTGTGAAGGAAAGTTTTGCTCCTGTCGCCAACACGACAGTGTATTATGTGAGGCTAAGGGGAATCCACCATTGAATCAGAAAAGCCACTCTACTTGTACCCATCTTCCTCAGTCACTGTCTTCCAACTCAAGTCGACATTGAAGAGAACACACCAAGTATTATCATTCATGGCGTGTCGGTGTCTCTGTTTCTCAAGCTACGGAGCTATCACAGATATGGCAGGTCCTTTAGATTCTTGCTCACACTTTTAAAAATCCCACACTCTTCCCCTACCAACTAACATTTTCGCATCAGAAACTTTTTCTCTATGTTTTATTCCTTGTATTTTTGTTATCCACCACCCATTTTCCATTTTGATGGTAAAACCACTGTGAACAAGAACCACTACACCATATTACACACAATCGATTTATGCATCATCAAGCCACAAACCGTGCAACAATTTCTGATTTAACCGCTGTCGCACCCATTTAACCCAAGGGACAATCATTAGGATTATTTAAGTGTTTTGTTCAAAGACTCGAAAATCAACTGAAACTAATTTACTACGGATATCACCTGTTATTGAACTTCAGCAACTTTCATTTAATTCCTGGTTATTATTAAGTAGGAAAATAAATCTACTGTGATGAAAAAATAGATTTCTTAATCAGTTTAATTTATAGTTTTTGTTCTGCAAAACAAATTGTTTAATGGGTTCCAATCGGCATATTTTTTGCGGAGGAATATATCTTCATCATTTATATTTAGAGGATCAGTACAGGACAGATAAAGTCAGAATTACAGCTGAGATTCACTACCAACTACTAACCGTAAGCCGGTCTTTAGACTAGAGGTTTATCCCAGTTTCCGAACGTTTCAAAATCCTAAATAACAATAAATTTTATTGGTTTTTGAGAATGTAATTGATCACTTGCCCTTAACAACATAATCTTAAGTCCAAATTTTCCAAAAATTCTATACTGGTAAGACACTAAAGAAGTTGTGTCATACGGTATAGCCTTAGGTCTGAAGCCCGTATAAAGCTTCAGACTAAAGGTTTAGCCCAGTTCCCGAACGTCTCAAAATCATAAATAACAAGCAATTTTTTTGGTTCATCAAAAACTAATGGACTATTTACTCTGATTATCTAATACTAATAATTTTCCAAAAAAAATTTAATTGATAAGAAAATAGAGAAGTTAAGCCGTATGGCTAAGTCTTGGATCCAAGCCTGTATAAGACGACGGTGGCTACAGCAAGCTAAATGTTCTAGAACTGATGGCACCCATAATGAATTTATGAATGGCGTTTTCGATATATCGGTGCCAATCTGGAGATCAAAAGCAATAGATCGACACACAAAACAAATTAGTTTCAAAACGCTTTCAGACCATCTAAAAAATATTTCCTTCAGGACGATAAAGTTAATCCCGTTAATACCCTTTGAAGTTTACACTCTTTATTATGCTTCGTTTTAAGCATTAGTCTTGACAGTTTTATGATCTCATATTTTTTGAGCACTTGGCGTATCGCTGTCTCTCTACTATTTATTTCTGATCATCTAAAACCGTAATCCATGTCGTTGATATAGCTGAGTGAATATTTGTTCCGACGCGGTAACATGATGTGCGACGCTTTCGAAAACTTATCTCAACTCTCAACAAAGATCAAAACTTAAGTCTTCTCCAGGGCTTTCGACTCCCTCCGTATCTTCCTGATCGAGTGATATCAGAGATCACTGGATTTCTTTAGATGGTGAATTTTGAAAACTCTTAACAAGAGGGTTCCCTGACATCTCACAGTTGTTCTCTGATGACTGGAAAGCATCTAGTGCTGTGTCTCCAAGAACTTTGTGACAGATTCCCAAAACCCTCCTAGTAAAATATGTCCCAAAAGTTTTATTTTTGTCAATAAAAGACATTTTTGTTTAATTCTTTTTTTCAAAAACACGCCTTCCAAAAAATTTGTTTATTTTAACTGTTCATAAGTATTATGGAGTACTATATTGCCTGAAAAGTTGAACTTCCAATTTTTTAGTTTAACTGGTTTTATTTAATTTAAAAAGTTTGTTAAATTTTCTTTAGTAAAAAAAATAAATGAAAAAATGGAAGCTCTTCTTTTCAGGGAGCGTAGTACTCAATGGTAGGTACTAAAATCAAGATTTTTTAAAAATGCGGTTTTTGAGAAAAATTATTTCCTTCATTTAAAGAAAAAAGTTCAAAAGGCTATTACAAAAAAAGCTTGAGCAATATATTCGAAAATCAAGTGAGAGGAAGAGAACCAGCGATCGGCAGTGTTCCTCGAATCGTCAGATCATATCATAGGGGAAGGTTGGTATGCTTCGCACGCGCGAACCTTCGAACAATCCGAATTTTCTCTTTGTTAGGAAAGAGATGAATCCTAAATTCTTAGCCATTATATAGGTAATTATAAAACACATCTTTAGAACAAAAATAGGCAGTCTAACCCTTCTTTCCTAGGGTCTAGGATCATAAATAGAAAATTGGCCCAAAATTGGTAATTTTGATGGCGCACATTTCGTGTGCCAAGTGTGTTAAGTTCATTTTTAGAGAAAACCACTTACACCAATGGATGAAGGGTTAATGTGGGTTGATATTTACGTATTAATGTTTTGCTTCGGAGGAAGTTTTACCCTATCGGCGAAAAACTCGCTAATACTACACTGCGTAATGGTTCAACCGCTGAAAGTTTCGGCAACCCATTAGGCAACTCTAGCAGCTTGAAAATCAGAACCTAACCTCAATGGGGAAAGCAGAGTGAAGAGGGGATGAAGAAAGGGTTCAGAGAGATCAAAAAAATTGAGCTGATAATTTTTTTATGTTGAAGAATTCGAAATCCTCACATTTTAGTCAATTTGTTGACATTCAAATGCAAGAAAAATAGTGCTTCAGATAAATGGCAAGAAATTGCTTTTGGGACAGTCTTTTAATGAAATGATGGTTTTCACGGTTTCATGGCTCAGCAATCGGTAAAAAACATTTAATTGAGAGGAAGAGCTATTCCAGGAAAAAAAAATGCAATGACGAACCTATGCCACCTATAGGTTGAACCTTGGCTCCACAGGCAAGGTTCGCACAAATCTTCATACTTTTTTTTTCATTTTCCTGTCCAGAAAAATCAGAGATTTTGTTGCAATGAATCAGGTACGTATAGAAACCCAAAAGACAAGAGCTTTTTTGGTGTAGCGTAATCTACTGTTCATTTCACAGTTTAATCAGAAAAAAATCTTAAAAATGGACTTCGAGAAAACGTGCGAACCATGCCTAACTTCCCCTATTACTGCACCTATTCATATGAATTTTTAAAAATTATCGGCTGCTTTTTACCATTTAACTCTCACAAGAATACAGTGCATTAGTTAAGAGTTAATTTATAAAACCAATTTTCCGTAAGACACCTGTTTAAATTCGTAACCAAAAATACCAAATAATAGTTTGAGGCTTATACTTTCGACTAAATATTGAGCATGTCTCTTAACATTCCGATCCGAGGTGCTCTTCCCTTATATCGTTTGAAACAGAACTAAGGTATCTTTAAAAAAAATAAAAAGTATGAAAAATCTTAATCCGTTCTCAAGGTAGAACACTTTAAAATTTTCAAATTACAATTTTTAATTGAAGCTTATCCTTACAATTATTTTATTAAAATCCACAATTGTTTTATCTACCTATTGTGAAACAAAAAACCGACGTGATATGGGATCTCTCAAGGAAAACTCGAAGTGCGAACAAAGAAGAGATCCCGAAAGCCTCTAACATTCCTAATAATTGTAAATTTGTTGCCAAAATATTGAAAAATTGTTGTTTAATTGTAAAACGTGCCCCCACATTGTCCATATGCCCTGTACTTACAGTGTTGACTATTAAGAACGAATCTCAGGAGAGAAATACTAGTCTTGACCACTGATGAAGTCTTCCTTGGGAGATCCCATTTCCCGACGATTTCCGGTTTCCCCGTCAATATAATTTGTCTATCTAAATTACATCATGTTAAAACCAAGGTTCCTTTAGAAATATGCGAAAACATTGTACAGTAGAACCCCGCTATACACTGGTAAAAATAAAAGGGTCAAATTGACCCTTTTCAAAAGGATGGATCGTATTTGACCCTTTGAAAGGTTCACTTTTGTATCTCTTGAAATTTAGTATGCACATTTATCACGAATAATCATGTTTTATTGTAAACTTATTACTGATATCATATTTCTTTCATCTGAGCGAACACCAAAGATCACTTTTTCATTGTTTTTTTATTCGTTTATTCCGGAATTAAATAGATGTCAAAACCGTGACCCTTTCGAAGGGTACCTGGTGACCCTTTCAAAGAGTCAAATATGATCCATCCTTTGGAAAAGGGTCAATTTGACCCTTTTATTTTTACCAGTGTAGGCCATCGCTCTATAGTCCACAATTTATCGACCGTTGATTTCAAAACACTGATTTTAAGTTGGGTTATGTTTTTTAGTACGCGACATGCAATGTTGTCATAATTATTTTAATATTTTTGGCAAACTTTATTGAGTAGTTGTGATAATTGTGATCCACAATGAAGAGAGCAAGGACAAGTACCACAATCGCAAAGAAAGTGGAAGCCGTAGAGCAATTTCAATACTAAAATTCGTTGATAATTTTAAAAAATGACATGGACTATAGTGCGACCCAAGTGTCAAATCTGGAGCCAAATATGGCCTATAGCGAGGCTCTACTGTATAACAGTGTAGCCCCACAGCTCAAAGTAGCCCCACATCACCCTATGTGTATTCTATTTTCATGTGTTTTTTAATTATGTAAAATTCAAAAACATCTGAGACCATTAAGGAGCGATTCTCGCGTGAATTGATATTGGTCCTTATAGCAAATTTACTAAGCTATCAGGAATCATAAAAACGTAACTATAACATAACTATGAAGTATATATAACACATTTTTCTGTCATTTATTGCCGGTTCAGGCAGACCCTTATGAGTAATTTAAATAGTTCTTGACACATGCTAGAGCAATGGAGATTTTTTAATCTAACAATCCAGTACAATTATCCGAAGAGATTGCAATCCAATTGCAAATTCCTTTATGTGTCATTCGGGAAGTGGTGAGAGTTTTAAAAATTAATTAACCTTTCCAAATGTTCGATGCAGAAGTCAGTGTTCTAGATTGAGGGAAAAGTAGTGATGAACAAAAAAAATTAATGGTCTTCCCTTTATTGCATGGCCTCTAAAATTTTCTAGACAATTAAATTTAACTGCACTTTTCCATCAAAAAATTAAACCACTGAACTGAGCCGTGCTCGCCTGACTTTGTGCATTAGAATGAAGGCGCTGATGCGATGGTGGGAGAGGATAAAAGCCATTCACCTGTGCAATATGTGTCTCTCCATGGTGTAGTCATCCCTTCACAGGACCCATCCCCCTATACCGCGCTTTTCCACGACACTGGAGGATATTCTCTGCTATTTTGTGGTGCTGCCACTGTCCATTTGCTTTAAATTGCGCTTTAAGTGCAAAAATTTTTCTGAGTGCATTATGCTGAGAGAGTCCCATTGGCGGGAGTCAAGAAGTCCTTTCTGCCTGAGCATGTTTCCCATGCCAAAAAAAGGAGGAAATGTGAGGAGAAAAAATGTCAGAGGATAATTCGATTATCAAGGCGGTTGCACGGAGGGATTTCCCATGTAATTTAAAATCGTATCACTCTCCTGGGTCAAATTTCTTCTCAATGAAGTCTCAAGAGCGATGCTGACAAGCCCATAGAGTCACACTGGATTTTGCTATGTGTAGAGGAACAACAGGAAGTACCGTAGTGAGTGTTCTAAAATCACAAACGCCACCCAGTACTCATTCATTCAGAAAGGCGGAAAGCATGGTGGAAAAAAGAAGAACATAAAAGTGGAAAATGACTTGGTCGTTAAGCGTTTAAGTTGGTGACAAGCACCCATTTCCTCACTTCTCGTCCCTAATACCCCTCCTTCTGGTATTTTTCTGACATTCCTTCTGCACTTAACGCCGGTCAATTCATAAACAGAAAATGTTGTGTCTGGCGTACACCAATTTATCGAAGGGCAGTTTGGAGGGATGACCTAACAAATCTGGAAACTACGGAAAAGATATTACTCCAAGAGACTTGAATGGATTGGAGAGATTGTATAGAAGATGATTCTTTCACTGGTTACATTCAAAAAAGAAAATCTTGGAAAATCTTTTCAGTATAGTCTGCCTTAAAATACAAACCTATATATAGAATGTCAGCCATTGTCTCTGGAATCGCAATCTCTCACTCCCAACACCCATTCTTCTTCATTCATCCCAAGAAACCCAAGAAGTCACGACTATGCGGTGCTTAAGAGTATGGGAAAATACATTGGGGAGTGGTAAAACTTGTTCTCGCGTCAATGTCATTATGCAATTTAATTTTTAAATAGATAAAGCTTCGGTTGGAAGCGCTTTCAACATCCATGTCGTCTGGCACACTAAATATTCCCCCATATCTCTGCTACAAGCATACAAAATTGTTCCTGGAGGGGAAGCTTCAGTGCACACCGGGGAAAAGAGCTACTTCCCATTGAAAGCTTATTGTAGCGATCTCCAGATTTTATCGTCATTATCCTTCGTATATTTGGCTTTTGCCTCTTCTCAATGCTTCTTATGCACGAAAATTTACCAGGAAACTTGAAAAGTTGGTGCAAATGTCGTACCCATTTCGTATATATTTAGTATCAGAATTACATACAAATTGGTATTTATCTCTATCAGATTTGTAACACAAACCAAGATGTTTTGGAACTTGAAACTCATGCTTCAGACTTCAGATAAACCAAAATTGATCCATGTGAATGTATCTAAGCTTAGATATAAGTCAGAACTATCTATACTAAAGTTTTGGTTGTACTTTTACGAGGAAATGGATCGCGCCCTTCAAATTCTTTAGGTTGGGTCCGTTACCGTTGAGTCAATGTGGAACATATTAGATGTATAGTTTCCTAAGAGCTAGGAACAACATCCACGCCAAAACACTTCAAATTAAACTTTTTAACAGTGAATCTGATGGATAGGAGAGGAGAAGGCATGCTTGACAAATTTATTAAAGGACACAATGTCCTTAAAAAGATGGGATTAGGATAAAATTCAATTCAATTCAATTTATTGGAAAATAATAGGACAATCTGTCCTCTATACAATTAGTATAACTTCATATTCATGGTAAGCTTTAAACTAAAGAAAAGTAAGTAAAACTCATATGGGGCACGAGGAGTACGCGGCACCAACAAAAGGATAAGCTCCTTCTTCCGCTCGCGAGGTAAATTATTCCAAAGAACGATTCCCTCAACAAATAGGGAGTCGCGGAGAATGCGTCAACCTGAACTGGGCACACGGATACACGAAGCCCTAGTTGATGATCCAGTCACCACAAGCACCGCAAGATACCGTGGCATATACCAACATATAGTAACCGTGAGATAAAGTCTACTGCACGAGTCTCCAGATAAGAAAATAAAGGAAGACCAAGGATTGAATCCACCCAAGGAGAAATATGATCAAACTTTTGGGGTCCGAAGACATACCGCAAACAAGAGTTAAATGCCCTATTCAGTCGTGCCTATGTTTCAGCGTTAGCACTGAAAAATAGTTCATCCCCGTACGTGAAGAATGGGACAATTAAAGCTCTAACTAATAGAAGCCTTGTACCCTGAGGCGTGAAGGACTGATGGCATTGCAAAGTGCGCAGGAAGTAAGGAAAACTTTCCTGCAAATCTCAGCCGCATGATCAGACCATGTCAGAGTTTCATTAAAAATAATACCCAGATTCCTGGCCCTCGAAGTGAAAGGAATCACCTCATTTGAGAGATAAACTGGGTGAGGTTCAGGATTCCTCCACCTGGTGTGAATGATTAAGGCTTGAGATTTAGCAGGATTAAGAAGAAGGCCGTTGCAGTCAGCCCATTGACCAACTCTTGAGAGATCATCATTGATGGCCTCAAATGTGTAAAATGAATGGGACTGATCCCCAGAGCAGTACACCTGAAGGTCGTCTGCGTATAAGTGATAGCCGCAATAACAGAGAACTTGCGGAAGATCGTTAATAAAAAAGTGAAAATAAGATGGGTCCTAGAATTGAGCCCTGAGGGACGCCCCGAGAAATACCAAGCGCATCCGATATTTGTCCACCAGACCTTACAGTTTGGGAGCGGGACGCAAGGTATGAAGCAAACAACTTCACTGAAAAGATGGTTAAGATAAGATAAGATGGATAGGATGGTGTAATTCGAAATCGAAATAATCAAAATGGAATTTTGGGGATTTTATCACTGTTTCAGATAGTCACAGAGAAAAAGAAAATCATGAATAAGAACCTTATAATTGAAATTCTTCGTTATTTTTCCTTCAGCCATCTAAAAGAAGAGATCTTAGAGAGAACGGCCCAAGAAACAATTTTTCCTTAATTTAATTGTTGTAGAATTCCTTAAGTAAGGCACTATAGAACCAAAAATCATTTTATTTGCTTATAATGCTCTTGGTTCCATTATTGAGATCACGATAAGTAAAGTGGCGCACTCTTAAACATCTTAAGAGCTCCTATAGAAATTTCTACAGAAAATTCTCACTTTAAGTATTTTAAAAGTGCACTAAAAGATTTGTTTAATACTTGGTTCTATAAGGCAGCTATTTTGCTTCTTGGTGGATGATCCCTTCAGTCCTCTTCAAGCTTTTGATCTTATGAATGCAAATCTCTTCAGTCACTGGTAAGAACGACAGGATCAAATTGGATTATATTTGATCCTGTGAAAGGATCACTAGTATCTCTTAAAATTTTGTATGTACCTTTATTATACATTAGATTATGTTTTATCGCAAACTTATTACACACATCATATTTCTCTCATTTGAGCGAACACCAAAGATGACTTTTTTATTGTTTTATTCGGTTATTCAAGAGTTAAATAAAAGTCAAAATAGGGATAAATTCAAAGAAACGTCGGTGATCCTTTCATTTTTACCAGTGGTATTAAGCACTGGACATCAGTAAATGCACTATTTTTAATTCCTAAAAAAATCCCAATTGATTGATTTCTGCACGGTAAAATTATCCCATTCGTCGATCAAGTAAAAAAAAACTTGGTATAATCTCAAACTCAATTGTCTCATGGTCTGTGATAATGCCACATTCATTTTCCGTAAGGTCAAGTGTTCCCTCTGTACACTTACTTATGGAGGCTTCCGGGACATTGCGTCCTATGATACTCGCTTATCCTCGCGCGAACGCTTCTTCTTCCTTTTCTGAGTTAGGGAGCTGAGCTTTTTTTTAGCGGTGGATAGTGACACAATCCTCTCGTTCAGTAATAACCTTCCCGATTTGAGAGCTTTCTCCGGTAGAGGTTTTTCCTTTACCAATTCGAAGGTATATCAGAGAAAACTTACCTAAAAACCCGTTGGAAGTTCGAACGTTTAAACCGACGAGTTACACAAAACTGAGCAAGTTCATGAAAAGGACATTTATCTTAATAAAATTGCAATTCAAACGTTCTGCCATCCTTAAATTCCAAAAAAAACTACACAAAAATTCACGTTTTGCCGCAAATGTTTGCACACTCTTGTTGACATGTTGACGATTGAAGTGTCAAGAATATCGCAATTCGACATGGCACAACAATCAGCGCTAAAGCGGCGAGTACATGTACTTGTACTTTAGGTTTCCGGTAGATTTTCGAATGGGTTTGGCTTGGCTTTGGAGTGGCTTTGTCTTTTCGAAAGGTTATTACTGAACGGAGCCAATCGGGAAGGTTATTACTGAACGAGGGGAAAGTTGTTCAGTAATACCCATCCCAGAATCTTGTCGGCCCAAAAGGAGATATGATCAAAGCGGCCAAGGTCAAAAACATACCTTGCAAGGGAGTTAAATGCTCTATTCCAGCATTTTTAAAGTCAGCAAGAGCAAGTGATTGAGAATTTTTTTTGTGATTAAATAAATTATAATAATAATAAAACTGTTAGGAAATCTTACAGTTGAAAATTAGACATGATTCCAAATCACTCCATCTTACCCTAACACCTTTATTTTCCAGTTTAATGTAATTCCATGAATAAAAAAACCTCTTTTAAAGCATTTTATGATTTTAAAAAAATCATTGTAATCTGTTTATTGTCTACATTTCCTTAAAGACCTTTAGGGCAAATCTAATCTGTAATCTGGAACTTCCGAATGTTTTATTTGAAAGTTCCGTTGCTACTTAACTTGGTCCTTGAGTTCATAGAAGCAATTGACCAGCCAAAGGCGACACATAAAACCTATATAATACCCTCAACCATCTTCGACATTTTGTGGCACTTCTATCAATTCTCAAATCCACATAGTAAGATGCCAGTCTCTTGTGTGCTTATTTATGTTGATCGGATGGAAAAATGTTATTGCTGTACGGTTGGGGTTTGAGGTGGTGGTAAAGGCTGAAAAGGGTTTTCCAAAACGACTCCACTTTGGTGCCTTTTTATTTCTTTGCTTTTTCACTTCTTCAATCTCTCAAGTGTGGTGATGCTTCTCAGATTTTTCTATCAATGATGACACACACAAGTCGTTGCCGGAGTATATTCCGGGAGTGGGATGCGTTATGTAGAGACGAGTCAAAGGGTTTTTGACAAAATAAAAAAAGCTGAAGGGGGCAAGTGAGAAGTTAGGAAAAGCGTGCATGTGTGATATTCAACGAAAGTGAAACTAAGTAGCTTATCGTCAATTTGGAGTGCTTTTCTTTGATGAAAGAGGCATCGTAATACCCGGAATGGAGGCTGAAGTACTCGATGGAGCGGGGTATAGGGGGGAACTTTGGTACACAGAAAAGATAAACATGTAAATAAAAAGATGGGGTGGTATAAAATTGATTGTGACAATGGGGTTGACGTGGTGCCATTTGGAAAACCTTTGAATTATTGAAACTTTCACCACATGAACATTTGCTGGGGGAGTAGGGTAGCACAGGAGGTTGAGTGGTAATGCCTTTTGGGTCGACCACCCTCCCCAAAATTCAATGGATTTTCATTTTAACCCCAGTATTTGATTGCTTATGTCCCCCTCCATCCCTTAAGTCGGTACACTCTATCTGTCCATTATTCACTTTGAAATCTTTCAATTGTGGTCTGGGGCTTCTGGAAGGTGGTCGTGTGACTTGATTAGATATTAAACTGACCAAAATCTATTGTCTTGTTTTGCGGTAGTGGGAGTTGTTACTAAAAGTTTTCCCCAAAAGCTGCCACTTTGTCTTGCGGGAATAGAGTGTGAGGAATTGTGGGAAATTAGGTATAGATATCTCAGGGAGTTCTGGCTACATCTTTCCAGTATCCCATGCCCCTATTAGACAACTTAACTAAAATCTCACTGACATCCAAGTATACAAATTCCCATTGTGTTGCAGAAGGTGACTTTCTGGGGAATTTTCCAAAATCGAAGCATATAGGGGGAGGTGGGGCTACATTGAGATGAAAGTGAAGCTTCAGTTTTGGACTTTTTATCTGAATTATTGGCGTAAAGAATGAAATCAGCTATATTGCAAATAAATTCTCTTGCTTATTATAGTTAGTAACCTATTTAATTTTTAGTATAAAAACTTCCGATTTTTCTTAAAAAGGAAAATTAAATCGGAAGAACGATTATCTCAAAGTAACCCCACTGTGGGGTTACTTTGAGACGGTATGGGGCTACATTGAAATAGACCTTTTTTACCGCCAGTAGTAGCCCCATATTAGGTGAGATTCTTAACAATCTCACCTACTATAATCCTAACAAAATTTCATGTCCTCCGATCGCGCTCAAACTTGACCAAAATGTGTTTCGCCACCTCTTGATCACGAATATATGGGGGCTAAGTTACGTTCCCTTTGGAGCTTAATAGCTCCTAAACTAAAAGAGATATCGACTTGCGGTTTTCGGCAGAGGTTATATATCGGGTGAAAATTGCAACTTGGTGCATTGACCCAACACCCCCCACCCCTCCTTCCGCCATTTTGAATACCCCCCTTTTTTTGTTTTCTCAATAGCTCCGCCCCTATGGCATCGATCGGGCTCAAATTTTAGTATGTTATAGCTGGGCCTTAGGGCTGTCCATCAATACCAAACTTAAGGTCCCCCGACCCCCCTGACCCGAGCCATAAGTGTCCAAAAAAAATTTCTTAGAATTGCCATAACTCCGGTTCTAATTGTCAGAATTTAAAAAGTGAGGGGTTTTTGGAAAGCTCTCGTGAAATGCCACTTCCCCTTCTAACATCACCAGTTCATGAAACCACCGCTAGGGGCGCTATATTTAAAAAGAAGATTTTTCAATTTTCTAAGTGAAATAGCTCAGAAATTCCTTTATGCATCGGGCTGAAATTTAGTATGTTGTAGCCCTTGATTATACCTATCAAACAAAAAAATACTTAAGTCGATCCATAATCCCTGACCCGAGCTGTAAGGGGTCAAAGTTCGAATATTGACCGGCCTCTATCTCCGGTTCTAATTAACATATCGACCTAAATTTTGGCTTTTTGGTTTCGCCTCGATGAGCACTTTCACATGGAAGTTCAAAAAGTCATCACAGGTGGCGCTGCGATAGCATCAAAATTCATCGAAATTCAAACTCATTTTTCTCAAAAACGGCATTGTAGAAGTTAATGAAATTTTAGTATGTTGTAGTCCAGTCTAAGGCGTTTTCAAAATGGTGCGTAAGTGCGCTGTGGTTAAGACAGAACCGGAGATATGAGGGGTCAAAGTTCACGAAATTCAAAAAATCATATCTCCGGTTCTATGTGACCGATTTTGACGATTGAGGGCTTAAATGGAAGATCTCATGAGACGCTACAACTTTCTAGAACATTTGAACTTCGTGTGATCAACACCAGGGGCGCTACAGTCGCAAAACCAATTTTAATATCACATAACCTCAATTATCTCGACTCGTGCTTATCCGATTTTGATGATTACTTCGACATAATTGTAGAGGACATTTGTCTCTATATTTCGTCCATACATCATTTTTCGATCAGATAATGCGATCTGTCCGATTTTGCGGTTTAAATGTGAAAAATTGATTTTTCTCAACGCTTTGAAATCACTCAGATGCCAATTTGACTGCCTCTACTCCACCAAGACACTTAAAATAGGATTTTAAATGGAAAGTCTCACAAAATACAACAATTCTTTCATATAGTTGAAATTCACCAAATGAACACTTGGGGTAATCTGGTCGAAAAAACGAGTTGAGAAACAAAAAACCGCGCTTATCTCGGCTTGTGAGTAATCGATGAGATCAAGTTCTATAGGAAAATTATAGAGTACATTCTGGTCTACATTTCACCCATATATCACTTTTCAAATCTTTGATATTTTGGTTTTAATACAAAATTTGTATAATTTCACGAATTTGATTCATGATAACTGAATGGCGTACCCCAACTTCAGCTCTAAATCGAATTTGCATACATTCCGAGTTAGCTCACATTAAGAATCTCATCTACAATAAGCCGGTTAGGATTATCTGTCCCTTTCATTTCAAAGTGGCCCCACGCGACAATTTACAAGAAATTCCTGCCTTTCACAAAGACAGTATCATCTGAGTCAAAGTTTTTATAATGATATTTTATTCAAATTAACCACCTATCACCTGCAGTAATGTTTTTTTTGGTAGTGATTGTAATAATGAAGAAAATAAATGAAGACTTCTGGTGCAATATTACTATTTTCGACTATTTTCTGAAAAATGCTCCTAGAACCTAAATCCTACGAACTAAGTTCACCACTTTATCACCCATTGTGGAGCTTTCGATATCTTATCATTGCATTATGGTAAGGCCAAGCTTCATTTAATAATATACGAGAAAAACACATATTTCAAAGTAACCCCATCTCAATGTAGCCCCACTTCCCCCTAGGGAGGATCATCGAAGAGGACTCAGCCCCCCTTTCAATGTGGAAGAAGGGTGACCCTTCTCAATTTAACCCAATCACACCACCCTATCGGACGCCCATCCATACTGTCCTGGAGAATGAGGTACCATTTCATGGATATTGGGTTTTGGGGGGTGTTCAATTGAAGGGTGACTGGATTGGGCGCATAAACACAATATAATGTATTTAAGTGAATGGATTTTACACTCACACTTTCGGATCATGTGATAAATTCTTGAACGATTCTCAACAGCCGGCGATAGTCTTCTCACATATTCCATTGGACCCCAAAGAGATGGAAGAGCATTGGGGTACGTGTGTGTGCTTCAATATTAAAACTTTCAGTTCCAGAGTGTCGACATTTTTGGTGTCGGGAAATTGAATGGGACGGCTTTGAGGGTGGGCCAGGAAAAAAAGGCTATAGGGGCATGGTGGAAAAACTTTCTGCCTTCGACATGGAGTTTAATTTACATTTTTCTCACACCTCCATCTCACTTCAGTGGAATTCCATTTTTTTTTTTTTCACTAGCACCCCTCCTCCTTCACCCATCACTATCTTATTCCCTTTTCTTGTCTTTTCGCAACTACGATTCCCTGATACGAGAATGTTGAAAATGCAAAAGCTATATAGGGTGGCATTAATTACACCCTTGGAGCTTAGGGATTGCTCTTTGGAATTTTATGTATCCCGTTTGATAAGATATTTTGAATCCCGGAGCATAAGTCGTGGAAGAATGGACTGAGATTTGGCTTTGAAAGGGAAATTGTCACTATTATCTCAGTAATAATATTCAGAAAACTTCTCAAATAACAGAAATGCAAATAAATGTGCATTGTGTCTCAAAAGAAATAATAATCAAAGAAATATGCATAAAATATTGCAAACATAAAATATAATATTTCCGTTGCTGTGCATTATTTTACACTCTCAATGAAAAGGTTTGTTGAAAGTTTGTCAAGAACGTTTAATTCCGTACTTAATGTGTAGTAGGGGAAAGTGTCCATGCTTGATACGATCCAAGCTTAATAATAACTATTTTTTCCTGTGTTAATCAATAGTTATGATTCATAGCAATATATTTTAATAGCTGGTCCTAAGCCTCACATTTCTCAAAAAAAATTAGGATCCTAGCTCTTTTTTCCTAGTTTCAGGAGGAAAAAAACAAAAATAGGTTCAAAACTGTAATTTCGATACATGATATCTCATAAGTTTTTCTTAATTAATGTCGCTGTTCAGGAAAACTGCTATCACAGGCACATAGAGGGTTCATCAGTATTAATATTTATGTCAAAATATTTTTACTTGGGGACACTGTTTTTGTGGGTGGTGACAAATTCATAAATTCTACCTGTGTCCATCCTGTATTTTAAGAAGGGTCCATGAATGATAATTTAAATGTGGCAAATCTATCATTAAATATGATTCTTTCATAATCACACTTATTGTAATCCTCCATTTTTATCGACAATTGACATAGCCTTTAATTTTTGCCTGAATTTTAAGGTTGCAAATGGTTTTCGCTCGTGCCCCAATTTCATAAAAACACGGCTTAGAAAAATTACATAAAAGTAATTTTAAAACTAATAACCAGTCGTACAAACGATTTAAGCAGATAGATTAGAGTTCCGTCTAAATATTGATGTGCAATTTTTTGAATCCGGTGAAATTTTTATAGTCAAAATGGGCCTCCGAATTGTCGAATCAATTATTATACAGGAAGGCCCCGGACCCAACTTGTATAAAAATCGCCACTGAATTTCCATTTTCTTCTTGAAGAAAATCTAAGATTTTTCAGGAACTATTTGAGGTGGAATTATGAACCTAATAAGTGAGACATTTTTTTTGTCATAGTGCAAGAATCGCTTCGGTCTGTGTGATACTCAGAAAATAATCACAAACCTTGGAAATCATTTTACAGTATCAAGCATGGGAACTTTCCCCTACAATCCCTGTGACTTTGAAAATGCGTTAAAAGGGGTAATTCTAGGTCTTTGTTTTATATTGTCTATGATGCAAATTTCAAAAAGGCCCTATTTTTGTGAAAGAGAAAGTTGTAGAAATAAAATTATTTCTGGAGAAGGTTCTGGAATATATCCGATGTCCTCTATCCATTTGGCCTCTAGCTCTAAACACAGTAAGATGGACGAAAGGGCGATCAGCTTTAAATAATCATTCATAAATCCTCTATTTGAATCCCTGAGAAGATTCAAGGTTAATTTAAAATGGAACCAGTGAATAATCAAGAGTTATATGTACAGTAAAAAATACTGCGATTATCGTGGGTAGGGTCAAAATTTGTTTGAGATAAGCGCAGAGCAAAAAAAAAAGACCGCGAAGAAAGACCGTGGGCTTCAGACCTAAGGCTTAGCCATATGGCTTAACTTCTCTAATTTCTTACTTACTGACTATTTTTTGCTAGAATTTAACTTAGGATTGGACAACATGGACAAATAATTCATTAAATTGAAAAATCAGTAAAATTGGTTGCTATTTTGAATTTTGAGATCATCGAGAACTGGGCTAAATCTTAAGTCTGAAGCCGGTCTTAGGTTTAAGACTAGTTCATCATTGTCATCATCCTTTTCAATCACTTATCCCCATTGAGGTCTCGGGCCCATGACATGCAATTTAACAGCCCACACTTGTCGCTTGTCGCTTATCAGTCAGTCGAATCGTAAACATTGTGGAACAAGTTGTGATCCAAGTCCAAGTGCAGTGTAACAACTCCCATCTGTACGTGATTTTCCCTACCCTCGAAACGTCATCTTTGCAACGTCGTAGAGAATAAAATTGCGAAAATAAAGAAAGGTTCAGTGTTTCCGTCTATTTCCTGCCAAATTCAGGATGCTGCCTTGTAGCGCCTTCCTAGGCCCGCGGATGTCCTAGAGACCTAGGCCTTGGATGTCGTACGCTCGTGGCCTCAAGAGGGTTAAGATGTATTGAGGATAGATGAGATGTAATGTTCTGGACATATCTACGGTTTAAGCTGAGTGACGGCTTAATATAATTAAAATTAAAATAATGATAATACCGAGTTCCCATCAGTTGCCCACTAAGCCGTCTCTCAGCTTAAGCCGTAAATCCACCTAGAGAATAACATTCAATATTTCCTTATGTGTTATCTACAAGTATTTAGGTTTGTTTAAATTATTAATAGAAGCTTTGTAATGCAGTAAATAGTAAAGATTTTGCATTGTAAAGCAAAAAGTTTCAGGTTTAAATGACACCAAACAATGAATTTAGAAGAAAATATAGGTAGGATAAAGAGGTTCTGGAAACTTTTACTCAGTGAATTATAGGTAGCTTAGTTACTAAGCTTTATCTTGCTTTATCTTCAAACTAAGCATTTTGTTAAAATTTATTTCCAGCTTTAAAGTTAAGTCAATTATTCACGGAATTTCGAGAACATTTGCAATCCTCTTTAATTTTTATCGTTTTCCCTTTCATTCAGTTACACTCGTTCAGCAAGTAAATGAAGGGCACGTAGCTACAGTTGGACTGTTTTCACCGACTGTGCGGTATGAATGCTGAAATTTATGAAGATTGTATGAAAATCATCTCATGATATTCTCTCATCAGCTGGCACCAGGCAATTCATACGTCTCTAGAACTTCCATGATACTCATATGAAAGTTAATAATCTTCATGAGACACTCAAGAAAAAATGCCTCCAAAATTGGATGCTTAGCACAAAGTTAATATGGAATTTTCATTTTTCAGCAATTTTCATAATCTTCACATAAAATAGCATAAAGGCTTACAATTTATTTATCACTGAAAGACACCAACAGTCAAAATGTTTCAAAAATTATGCAACACTCATATAAGTCGAGATAGGGTAACTGTATTCCAAAGTGACTTGAGAATATTCCACTGTGTCTCATTTTCTCCTACTTACAAAATGTTTGGGAAATTTTGTGTTGATTTAGATCAAAGAACAAAATGGAAATGCAGACAAGAAAGACAAATAATTTTTGTACACAAGAAAACTTTATAATTTAAAGATTTATTTACATTTTACATTCATCGTTATGAATTGCAATAAAATGTGGCGAGCTTATATGTTGTTCATTACAAGAATCACAAGAATATTAACGTGAAAATAACTCAAGGAAGTTTTTCTGAATGAACATGAAAAGCGAATAGAATATTAATTGAAACTGTAACTATAAGTGAGATAAACATGTTTTTTTATCAATTATATTGGCTGATTGTCAGTAAATAAATAAATTAAAAATAAATCATTAAAAGATAAAATTTGTTAGATCGATCCGCTACTAGTGCTTGGGAAAAAATTGTTCAATTTGAAAAACGATCTGTAGGGGAATTCTGTAACCGTATGGCATTGTCATATGACACATTTTGAATTTTTATGTGGTCAATTCGGGAAAAGTATTCGAAAAAATGAATCAAATCAAATACGGAGAATTTCACAAAGCTCCTTGCAATAAAGATTTCATGCTCACTAAGCCCTATTGTTGTCCTGCCTCTGAATTTACAACTAAAATTTGTCATATGACATTATCATATCGTTACAGAATTTCAATACTGGTCAAGTTCCACAATAAAAAACATTTTCAAAAAAAGGTAACACTTTCGGGCAGTGCGTTAATGCACTTTTTTTCTAATTTTTGAGCCCAATTCTCCTATCATCATCATCATCATCATCATCATCATCATTTTCAACCACTTATCCCAATTGGGGTCGCAGACTTAGGACGTCTAGGTTACTAGCCCACACCTGTCGATCCTCCACCACTTCAGGAAGGTGGTCACGGTCAATACCAAGGCGTTCCAAGGCAAGATCCTAAATTTGAATCAGCCACCTTGTCCTAGGTCTGCCCCGAGGCCGATGCCTCCTCAAAATAGCTTGCAAAGCTTTTCTGGGGAATATTTTTTTATTCATGCGCTGAACATATCTCTACATGCTGAACCAATCATTACCCTCAATTAACAATCCTTTCTGGCTAAGTTCATTGAGCATAAGTCGCTTTTAAGGGGACTCTTTGAAGCCTCATCTTACGAAAGCGGATTTCAATTCAATTTTTTATTATTCCCATTTTAGTTGTAAGATGACCAAAAAATAGACGGAAACCCTGAATCTTTCTCGATTTTCGCAATTTTATTCTCTACGTCGTTTCGATAATGGATGTCCTCTTCATCAGGTATATGGCAGGGAAAATCACGTACAGGTGGGACTTCTTACACTGCACTTGGACTTGGATCACAACTTGTTCCACAATGTTTACAATTCGACTGAATGAGTCAAGTCAGGATCGGGATGAGGAAATATATGGGGTTTGAGGGACTTTCCTTGTAAATTCATTTGAATATATCGAAAGAAACTACATGAAAGAAATTACTCTTAAAATTTTGCTTTAATTGGTCAAAAAGATCAATGGCTGTAAGGAGATATGTCCTTAATGTGGCCGTAAGTGATGCCTGACCCTATGACCTATTCCCAGGGTCGAAAGCTTTGAGAAACATTAATGTGATATTCCAATAAAAAATGAACATATTTTTTTAGTACATTACTGTTCTCAAGTACTAAAAAGATCATGACTGTTCCCACATGTTATTTTAATTAATGTCAGATGGTATTGTGATTGGGTGAAAACTTGCTCGGAGGGAATATTCGAATTCGGATTTCGGTTGAACTTGTCTTTTGTGTTGGTTCCTGTCATGACTATTTGGTGATTTTGGAACACGACGAGGACTGGGGAAAATATGAAGCTTTTGTGTAGAGAGAAGAACCTTACATTTTGTTTTTCATGATAAAGAAAATGTACGAAATACTATAAGTGAAAACATTAAATTAATCATGTCGATTTCCCAATCGAAATTCGAATTCGAATATTCCCACCGAGCAGGCTTCCACCCGAACACAATGCCATCAGAAATTAATTAAAATAACATGTGGGAACAGCCATGGTCTTTTTAGTACTTGAGAACAGTAATGTGCTAAAAAACATGTTCATTTTTTCATTGGAATAGCACCATTAATCAAGTAGATTAGAGTTCCCTTTAAACGATGATGTGCAACTTTTAGTGTCCGGTGCAAAATTTAAGGTAAAAATGGGGTGTTCAATGATAACGTGAATCTGTGCGAAGATGGAAACTTGATTGATCCTTCGAACAAATCGCCACTAAATTTTCATTTTCTTCTAGGGGAAAATCTAAGGATTTCCTAGGACTTTTTGTGACGTGATTTTTTTAGCATAGTTGAAGAATCGATACGGTTTGCATGGTAGTAAAAAAAAATCACTGAACTTGAACATGATTTTTGTGTGCGAAAAATCAAAGCTTTCCCCTATAACGCTGATTGTCAAAAAATGTTGAATGCATTTTGAAGGTCTGTAAAATCTTAAAAGAATTTCTATCGAAAATTTTTGTATATCCTCTTTCTGGTACTTTAAACTATTATTTTTTGCTTAATAGTGTAATTAATTAAACATAAGGTTATGTAGAACAACTAGTTGAATTGCATGGAGATGAACTTTTTAATACTCTTAACTATGTGTAGCCTAGCAAATTTTAATTTAATACTATAATTATCCGAGAAATGCCTCGAAGGCAATTTTCACCCTCTCAAATGACTTTCACCCTCAATTTCCTGAATGAATTTATGTGTGTGTGATTTATACCATCGCATCTATGCTAAAGCTACTAATATGAAGCTCGAATGGGTGATAATAAAATTTTAATAATTTTATTGTGTTCTTTATGATGATTGTTACTAAACTACAATATACATAAAGGAGCTCCCATAATCCACTTAAAGTTACATATTGAGGATGATTGAATAAAGTTATGTGAGTGGCTTCTTCTTCCCCAAATTCAATGGGTACTTTATGCCCAAGTCGAAATGGGAGATAGTACATAAATATTAACGCCCATATAAGGGAATGCGAAATGGGCAAATGGAGGAAAATTGTTACCATATCACAAATGTATGTGAACGATGAAATTTTCGTAGATTAACCATTGAATTTTTTACACTTATCTCTCATACTCTTCAGCACATATAGCCCTTAATATATGATATGATTGTGGAGCCTCATGACTGTAGGAAACGGAATTAAACTACATACTGAGGCAAGACAAATTATTATCTGAATATGCAAACCATGCAAAATTGTAATAAATGTCATGTGTTTCTGATTAATATGTTCATAGGGTGTTTATAACGCCTCCATGAGGTTGGAAAATTCTTTGACTTTGGGAAGATGAGAAAGTGCCGCAGAGAAATGGAGAAAAGCTCTTGGCATAGTGGTTTTACTACACTTTAACCATTATGCATTTATAAACTGGTTACAGGGGTTACAGCATATGTGGAAAAGAGTCTCTGGCGCGATCTTCCACATAATTTCCAGGAATATGTTCTATATAGGATGTTAGAAGGGAAAAAATAGGGAAATTACATGACTAGCACAGCGCGTTTCAATTAATACTTGAATTCAATTTGTGCAACATCATTTATTCGATATAGAACACTTATAATGTTGTGGGGTACGAGATGGAAGTAGCGACTGTCGCAGGCGAGTTTTTGCACACCTAAGGTAAATTTACATGAGACATGGCTGAATGCTTCTTTTTCACCCAACATTCCACGACCAGAAAATATATAATCTCCATCAAAGTTCCCATGAGCACCCAGTATTCCTAAACTATTTGATGAAAAAGCTCCACTCCATCACCCAGGGATATTGCATTCAATTTAATTAGAAAATTATTCAAATACCATTTATCCTAATTAAAGTTCTAGTGAACATTTGTTATTTGTCACCACCCAGGCTTCTCATCACCATGGCCACGTAACTTTATTGCCAAGTTTTCTCTGCCATACGACAAATATTTCCTCCTATATCTTTTTCTTTGTGTACACACTTCAAGTTTGTGAAAAACAGCCTAAAACTCTTGAGCATGAAATATTTGCAGGACATTTTCAGTACCATATAGTGCTTATTCAGAAAATTCCTATTTAATTGTACGAAGTAAAAACAGAAAGCATTATTTTTTCACAAACAAATTATTATCAAATTAGAAACTTCATGTTAAGAAAAATTACCTTTAAAGTGTGTCCACGATAAAATTGTTCCAAATGATTTGATATTTTTATGACAGATGTCACTAGCTCCGCATTTTCGTTGTATTTAAACATTGTAACACGTGTTTTTACCTTTCTTTTGGTGAAACCAGAGGAACCAACATTGAATCTGTTCATTTTTCACTGAGAGATACGAAATAATAATGGAAAAGAGAAGGGAATTGATCGTGTCTAAAAAATCCTGAGAAATTCACGACTTTGGGATCACTTTTAGTAAGCGTTTTATGATGCTTGTGTACAAACTATAACGTGCTTTCTTAGGTGCTGTAAGAGTTTTACATGACACTTTACATGAAAACTTAACGAAACTCTTACAAAGGACGACTTAAAAGCTGTGAGTTTCTCACGTGAAACACTCACGCATCTTAGACTTCATATCCTAGAATAAATTACGGGGACCTTGGAAAACTCACAAATACCTCACGCCAGACCATCCGGAGGGTGATTCTTCGATTTCTCGACTTACAAGGACGTACGTCGTACGAGAAGAACGACGTTCGTTACGTACTCAAGGAAATTAATGCGCCAAACACTCCAAATCTCCGTCCAGTTGAAACATATTGAAAAACATATTGAATAAAATAACCAAGAACTACGGTGATGATATTGTACAGACCTTGATGGGAGGACTCAAGAAGAAAATTCGAGATTTCGCCAATAAAATACAGTGGGACCTCGATAGAGTCAACTAATTATTTCCACTGTTGACTCTATTGGATTCGGTGACTCTATTAATTAAACTTTAATTAAATCAAATTAAATAAATTAAGTATCTTAAGTGAAAATTACTATCCATGTGATAATATTGAAGTCCATACACGATGATAAGATAAGGAAATGGTGCCGTAAAGATTTCTTTTTTCACTTTTTTTTTTAGAAGAGCTCCTGTAGATATTTATTTGTTGAAATTTTTGAAGCAATTAACGCTATTAATAAGAATTTATTTTAAACTTTTATTGTATGAAAGAAGAGATTGATAGTTGTTCTTTTCATTATGACATAACTATGGCTCTAAACTTCACAAAAAAAGGAAATCTAATTTTTCT
Source organism: Phlebotomus papatasi (assembly GCF_024763615.1). NCBI lineage: Eukaryota > Metazoa > Arthropoda > Insecta > Diptera > Psychodidae > Phlebotomus > Phlebotomus papatasi. The sequence continues at coordinate 6,372,055 of NC_077224.1, read as the reverse complement.
CTTTTTCTTCTTGTTCTGAAAAATGGGCGCTAAATGATTAAAGATATCTACTTGGAGTCTTCAAATAACCTCCTAATAAGTCAACTTGGGGATTATTATTATGACCCTTATTTCCTCCCGTTTCAGCGCCAAAATAGTATTTTTTGTGATTACAGGAAAACACGTCATACGGAACCATAGGGCTTAATCACAAAATCTTAAGACAAGAGAGCAAAGATAAGAGAACTTTCAATCAGTCAAAACGCTTAAAATCACGAAAAAGAATTATTTTGTCGAAATTTGATTACATGGTTAATATACCAATTTTATCATAAATTTGTTTTTCTTGTGTTATAAACGTTACATTGATACACCAAAACACTGATTTTAATTTTGAAAAGTCATACAATTTTATTAGTTTAATAATAATGGAAAAGTTGACTCTATCGGAGTCAATTTGGGTCCAAGTTGACTCTATTGGAGATTGACTCTATCGGGGGTTGACTCTATCGAGGTCCCACTGTACTTCAATAAAAAAAAACTAATATAACTAATATATCTGTAATGAACTAAAGTTTCAAAAAATATTTTACTTTTTTTTAATATTATGTATATTTCATTTTTAAAGCATTATTCTTGGGAACTATTTTATCGTGCACACGCTTTAGGTCGTTAACATCATTGAAAGAGAAGTTCTAGAAACGTAAATCAGTTCCCTCTCATTTTAAAATTGAATTATTTGATGAACTTAATTGTATTGGCTTTCATATAGGGTAATCTTTATATAAATGGACAATTGGAAATTAATAGAATTGAAGTTACTGTAACAATTACGATGGTTCAATTATAGAATTTTTACCCGGTAACTTTCTCATGAGAACGCTTTGTGTTAGTTATAGGGTCGAAGGAACATCTCTTCGACAGGGAACCCCTATTGACACATTTGTCAAATTGTTGACATTTATTTAATGTAATCTAGTAAAATGTAAGTAATATGACGTTTTTTCATTAATCTGCGTTTCAGAGTATGGTATCAGTAATAATCATCAGAGTAAGGTGTCAGTAAATCCTGACACGAGTTCTTAAAGTTTCAATAGGTGTTTCTTTCACCCTAACCCTAAGTGTTTGTAAACAGACTGTGTCGCGACGGTATACGTATAAATTCTCTGATAGCCTGGCCGGAACAAAATCGGAGCTATATTTCCATGATACTAGTCTAACAAAAATCTGAGTCCGATTTTTATTATAAGTTTCATTTATAAATGTATGATATTCGTACCCTGTAATTATCTAAGTTAAGTTCCACTAATTCTATAGTGCCTCTGATCTGTTCCACTGTCACATTGACATCGAAAATAAATGTGCATTTTTTTTTTTAATATTTTGCAAACATTTATATGAAACTAGGCATAAAAGTATTCAACGTAGCTTAAGAATTACGTTTCCTGTAATAAAATTGCCTCATAAGTTCAAAAAATTAATATTTGTGATTCACACCTACATATACAGCAGTCACACTAATACTAATGCTACCAAAAAGTCTCTTCCACTAGTAAAACGACACAGTGTTTTATATGGAGGGTAGACCTAAAATCGGCCTACTATCCCGACTATAGTAGGTCTACTCTCCTTATTTGTATATAATATTTATCTAATATTGTAGAACATTTGTTCCGGCCGAGTTGTATCAACGATCATAGGTGCTAGCAATACTGTAATAGAAGTCTACTTAAGTTTGCTGAAAAGCAATAAAGCCAAATTAGTCTATGAAGAGGATCAAGAGTATAATCTGGTCCAGAAACTTGAGTATAAAGACAAAGGTCCTACTGCGAAAATCTGTGATTCAGATGGTTCCTACATGTTTATCTACGTAGGAACTATCAGACTTTCCGTATGTGAGAAGGACAAAATTCCGTATGTGTGAAGCAGTCTTCAGACTAGAGGTTTAGTCTAGTTCCCGAAGGTCACCAAATCCCAAATAGCGTGCAAGTTTATTGCTTTTTGAGAACCTAATAGGTTACTTATCTTTAATGATCCAATCCTAAATTAAATTTTTCCAAAAAATTGTGATTAATAAGAAATTAGAGCAGTTAAACTATATGGCTAAGCCTTAGGTCTGAAGCTCGCATAAGATCCCAAATAAATAGACTTAAGCTGATTCCTGATAAAATTTAGCAAGTAAAATATGGCAGTTAAGATTTATCCTAAACTGTTATATACTGATGGTTTGGGTTCATGCAGTTCATCGTTTAGAGGTCATTTGCGTAAATTTTCTTTACTTAATCCTGTACTGCCAAATTTTACGGACTGTATTTTCTCGAGGACCAACCTGAGTATATTGTACATTAGGTGTGATTAGTATATGTTTTTCAAGATTTTCCGGTGATCGCCAGTGGGATTGAAGTCATCTCACTTTTTCTAATCTTCCCCAGAGCTTTCGGTCCGGATATGGACCTTCTTCAGTGGTCGACTAAACTACGTTTTTCTTTGCTTTCTTGAGGATCCTTATTCTTATTTGCAATGACATGAATCATTACTAGGAACTATCAATTGTAACGGTTTTTAATAAGACTAACGATTGTCAAGAAATAAAAAAAACATAGTTTAGTCGACTACTGAAGATGGTTCATATCTGGACCGAAAGATCTGGGGAAGATTAAAATAGTGTTTATAATCTTGGAGGTGCTTCCATTCGCACTAGCGATCACCCAAAAATCTTCAAACAGTCTTAGTCTATTTGAATCCTAAAGCCCAAAATAGACACAGGGATCGGCTTAGGAATCAGTCCGAAAAATGAGGATTTGTGTCGATACACCCATGGATCAGCCCATAATTTGGAGGATCAGGCTAATCTAAATTCATGAGGTCTAGTGAACTTACGGGGATTAGGCGCCATCAGCGCCATTGCTGAAAATAAAAAGTTTCACTTTATTTAGGTGTTTTTAGATGCTTTTCGAAATGTCAATTGGCTGAAAAAAAAACATGGAGAGTTATATATGGAGAAATATATGGAGAGTTTCATTTGACGTTAATTCGGTTTCAACGGTTCTTGCACGCCTCAGTTATAAAATCTTAAAATGCATTAAGATTAGAGTAATGGGAAGGTCAGAGTGCTCCTTTCTGTATGAAGAAATCCATTGATATTGCACTTAAGAAGTCTTTTAGCAATTAATCTTAAATCCTCAGTGTATGATAGTTTGGGCTGATCCTTTACCGCTAAATTTTTCTAGCTAAGTATTCTCCAGGAACAGCCTGTGTCTATTTTCGGTATAAGTGTCGTCAATGAAATACGCCTCAATTGACTCCGGTAAGCGAGTTATCAGATTTGTAAGAATGAGAATGATCCATTTTGGAAGGTCTTTTGAGTTAGACTAATGTTTATACGAGAGATTTGACCTGTAGTAGAATTCTGTAACGATATGACAATGTCATATGACATACTTTTATAGTAAATCCGGAAGTGGGACAACATTATAGTCCAATCAGCATCGAATGGCCACTGCAATGAGTTCAAAAAAGCTCTCTGTAACTGATTTGAATCAGATTTTTAAATAGTTCTTCCGAATTTACCACGTAAAAAATCTAAATTTGTCATATGACATTGTAATACTGTTACAGAATCCCCTTACTGACCTCCGAAAAACGGATGCCGTAAACTAGGACGATATATTATAAATTGAAGCTTTATATTTTGTTAGAATTTTGTGAAACTTTTGTTCAATGTTTAATTGTATTTACAGAAAATCGTCAATCAGAGCAAGTGACCACTGGCGCTGATGTCACTAGACCTCGTGAATTTAGAAGCTCAGTCTGATCCTCCAAATTTTGGACTGATCCCTAAATGTATCGACAACAATTTAGAAAGGTCTTGGAATTCCTGACAATCCTGAACCGATTCCAATTTTTATTCATTAAATTGGTTAGATTCCAAATTAATAAATTCATTATATTATTATTTTGGGCAAAATTTTGAGTGATTTATAAATCGGATCAAATCGGTTGTGAACCAGTAAAGAAGCGGTTATGAACCTATAAGTAATTTTTGTCAGAAAATCAGTTCTATTACTCTTAAAACAATTTGGGGGTTTTTTGAATGATTTATGAATTGGTTCGAATCTGTTGAGAACCGTTAAACAGTAAATGATGCGAAAGTATTTTGAGTTATAGGATTTAAGTCACCAGTTTGAGCATATCGCAAAGCCTGGGACGTTTTGCCTCCAATTTAGATAGCTAACGTGTTTTAAATATTTTTTTTATGATGATCAAAACTTATGTACATAAAGAATTAATTTTAAAATTTATGGATCTTGATAAATTAAAATTTCTGTTTTTTTAAGAAGTAATTGACATACGTCCTTCAAATCGTAAATCGTGGAACAATGGTTATTCGTTTTATCCATTTGTATAGGCCAAACAACTCGAGATATCGACCGGAACACTCCCTTTAAGTTCAATTCCACAGATTATAAAATTTTTAATACTTTACTTAAACACTAAATCTAAATTGGATGTATTCCGAGAGCCAATGCTTATTAAGAATCACCTACAACAAATTGTTGTGAATCATCTGAGCTTATCACTGGTCTCTTTTCTTTTTAACTTTTTTACTCCACGTGGAAATCTCGCTTTCAAATCCAATTTTTTAAATGTTTCATTCGGTATTCTTTTGTATATTTCCAAGATCGTGACTCATTTGCATTATTATAGGAATCATTACAGATTTACTGAGAAAATTTCAATACTTTTGCAGGAGACTGAGAATATTCCAAATGGACTTTTATGACACGTAATTTCCTCAATCTTCCTCCGGAAAATTCAGAAAGTTTTCGTTTTCCGTGACATTGTTGTCTCTCACTTTTCTTATTTTTCCATTTGAAAGTTGCAGTTGGGCTTTCTTCATGAGAAAATAAGTGCAATGAAAAGATCTTTCAGACTTACTTTAGGAATTTGTAACTCATGACTTTTTGGCGTGAAAAGTGAATTTAATGTCCAGAATGATTTCATTGAGAGACAGTTTGTGATAAGAGAATATCTCTCGTACTACTTTTACTGGAACTTCTCAAAATATTGATTGCATTTCTCACCGAAAATTCTGCAGCTCTTTTTCCCAAAGTATCTTGTCATCAAAAGTCTCATAAGTTTTCTCTTTCTTGAAGTTTTTTTTTTAATACTTTTCGACTTACATTAACTTGTTGGCACCTCTCTTGTGCGTTATTGAAAGGAGAAAATTTTTGGGTACCGATGGAAAATCAACTGACATGTGTCCCTTGTTGAGAAAATTTTGGGAAAATCCGCCACAAGAGTGTTGACTCTTGTAAAAGTTTTCGCTGACTAGTATCTTGGGTACAGAAATATTTTGTCGATTTGAAAAGCTCAACTTCAACTCTTTGATGATTCGCTGATGCCTCAACAATATTTAACATGACATGGCAGCACATCCAATTTACACCGTTTTACACCAGTCACACATGTCCGATTAAATCAATAAGAAGGGCAGGTAATTGCACACTCTTGCATTCAATTTTCATCATCATCATCACCTTCCACAGAGGCATTTTAAGTTTGTTCTCGCTAGATTAGACAAATCGCTTATGACAGGGCTTTCAATTTCCTTAAGTTTTATGCAGACTCCTAAAACCTCTTCCGAAATTATTCACAATGACTGACTAACCCTTTTTCTAATTAATTTGCTCATGCCATTACCCTGGCTTAAATCTGAAGAACATATATATAAGTTTTCGGTATAAAATATCTTCAACACTGTGAGAGAAATCCGAAAAAGTTAAAATAACATTCCGGAAATGTTAATTTTACCTTGACTGATTCGAAATCGATGTAAATATTATACTTTTTAGGTGTATTAGGGCTTAAAGGTACCCTTTATCATGTTAATTTTACTCTTAATAAGGTGTAAAATTAACACTAAAAAGTTTTGATATATTTTTGCACCTAAAAAATGTTAAAGTTATGAGGAAAAAAGTTAATCGCACCCTCTCTTTTTTCTTTAACATTTCTTAGGTGCAAAAATATATCAACATTTTTTAATGTTAATTTTACACCTTTAAGGGTAAAATTATCAAGAAAAAGGGTTCATTTAACCCCTAATACACCTATAAAGGGTAATATTTACACCGATTTTGGATCAATACTGCAGGGTAAAATTAACATTTCCGGAATTTTATTTTAACTTTTTTGGATTTCTCTCAGTGTGCGTAGAACCCAGCTCTTAAACTCAACTTTTCATTTTGTAGGATGAAAGGAACACCTACTAACATTTTAAGAACTCGTGTCAGAACCTGTTCACACCCTACTCTGTACCATTTGAAATACGAAATTCAAACACTTTTCTCCTTATCGAAAAACGCAGATTAATGAAAAACGTCATACTACTTAGATTTTGTTAGATGCATTACCTAAATTCAACATTTTGACAAAAGTGTCAATAGGGGTTCCCTGTCGAAGTCGAAGAGATATTCCTTTGACCCTAAGCAAACATAATCCGCAAAAGAAAGTTTTTTTTGGCAAAATCGGTCGTATTAATAGTCAATTGAAATGTGCATCGGACGCGTTTTCAAAAATTTCTTTCGTTGAAAACCATTTTTTCTTAATATTTTTGTTTAAAAGTAATATTTACAAAATTTAAAAAAAATATTTGTTTAAAGTTGCTAGAACATACTGATAACAAGGATTTTTATAATAGAAAAGGGATGTGACAGTATTCTAATACTTTTCGAAATGCTCCAAATCGTGACATTTGTACTGTAAGGGAAACTGGGGCAGTGCTAAACACGAGGTTGTTGCAAACATTTCGATTTCTTTGAACTAGATTTTAAGACTTCAGAGGACGGACCTATATGAATTCGTTGATACTATACAGAATAGGGACTCCTATTCACTTAGGAAATGATCGGCAAAAGACCAAGGTAGTCATAAAAGTCAGTATTTACTACTACTCTATGTTTATTACTGCAAATATTTCCCATATCCCAAAAATAGTTTTACCTCATTTAACTTTGTTAATTAAGTTCTTTTAGAAGTCCAGTTCATAAAAGGGAATAGTGTTCTCGACTTTGAAGCTTTCCTGAAGATTTATTGTCTGCTAACAGGTTCACAACCGATATAAATCGATTTATAAATCACTGATCGCATCTTGATACCGGCTTATAATAGATTTGAATCGGTCCAGAATTTTTAAGGATTCCAAAACCTTTCCAGCGAATCAAAAATGTGGAGCCATACGATTTATAAAACACGGTCACTACATTGAGAGAATTTTTTGAAGTACCCAGTTTTAATACTCGTGGTATTAATTTTAATACCACACTATACTAAATTTTCTGAAAAATAGTTTTAGTTTCAATTAATTTTCAATTCTGGAATATAATAAAGAAATATTTGGATTGCTTTTAAAACGTTGTAGCATTCATTTTATGAAATCCATTTTCTAGAAAAAAATAGTATTGATTCTAACATTTTACTTTACTTTTTTTTCTTTCATTTTTGTTGTCTTTTGTTTCCGTTTTTGTTTTTCTATCCTTTTTTATCCTTTTTTCTTTACTTGCCACAAATTTGTAAGAGAGAATCACCCTATTTTTTGTGGATTTTAAATAAATTGAATTGAATTGAATTGAACATAGATTAGGATTAATTGATAGAAATCGTGGAATCAATTTTATTCCGCCTTGATTTTCAGAAGTCCATTTTCTAGGAAAATCGGTATTAAGAATATGGTGTTCCGGTGTTGATTTTATCACATTAAAGGTATAGATTTTACGACATTGCAGTATTGATTTTATCCCTTTTCGGTATTAATTTTAAGGTGTTCTGGTATTTTATTCCATTTTGGTATTTGCTTTAGGGTGTTTCGGTATTGATTATATCTCACTTTGGTATTGAGTTTAAGGTGTTCCGGTATTGACTTTTTCCCAATTAGGCGTTAATTTTAGGGGATTTTAGTACTGATTCTATCCCATTTCGATATTAAAGTAGAGTAAAAATAATACTATATTGAAAATTCAGAAATTGCATTTTATTTTAGTGCAAAATTATCATAAATGATTACGAATATCGTCAAAAAGAGATAATATGAAAGAAATTCTAAAATTATATTAGATTCAATTACAAGAAATTAAAAAAAAAAATAAGATAAAAATTATTTTAAAAAAATGTAGAACAGCCCTCAACGGGTCTATTTGAATTTGAAAATAGTCCCCTATAGAGTAGTATTATAGTCACCCTCGTATCTATGCTCGCTGGGATAGAAGTCGTTACTTAAGGTGTAACCGTGTAAGTCTTTCGTGAATCGTTACCGAGTGCGTTTGGGTTGCGCAGGGGTTAGCCCTTCAATGGGTAAAGACAAGTCTCCCACGAGTTCTAGCATAAACGAGTTGGTGGCTCGGTCGCGGAATTAATAGAGAATAATCCCTCGGTTTAATTTAATTGTCTTCAAAAATGAAATTTATTTAATGACCCGTGTGACACAGGGTAAAGGGCCCCAACACTAAGGCTTAATTTAACACCCAACTTTGGCCATTATTTTAGGCCTTAATGCTAAGATTTGAATAGTAGGTCTTAATTAAGGACTGGATTTCTCCACGGATAATCAATGACGAATGAATGAAATGTATCAATGATGAACGAAATTAATTGTCTCTGACACCTATTTTTAATTCGAAATATTGTACAAATGGAAAAATTAAATAATACGTAAACCACAATAATATCAAATCGTTATTAGTAATAACTATTTAACACTTTAGAATAGTAAAAAAATATCGTATAAAAAAAATCCTCCGTAGAATATCCACGAAAAACAAATATAAATACGTACTTTATGTTTGCAACTTGTTTCACGTATTCACTGTACAATTAATAAAACCACGAAAAATCTACTGAAATCAATATGAAAACCTTTGAATAACTTTGAAAACAATAAATCGTCTTGGAAAAAAATCCATTTTGTTAGTGACAGCTGAGTAACATGACCGGCAACATTATTTTATTAGTTCCGATACTCGCCACTACGAACGCAAAACAGTGTCCTTCACATATATTTGGTAAGGGGTATTTTCTATGAGATCTCCTTAAAAATAAGGTATGAAAGATAGGGGTTAATCGAAAATCAAATTCATATCAGATACTAAGAGGTTTATAGACCTGGCCATTCGATGCTCACTGGGGTTTAATGTTATCCTGTTCTCGAATTTACTACGAAAATTTGTCATATGATATAATCATATGGTTACAGAATTTCTGAACTGGTTAGACGGGATTAATTACAAAGTTGAATTAACAGTCTTGTCTAATGCGCCACTGATGTTCCCACTTTTTTCATTATACAGTCGAGCTCCGCAAATTTGAACTCAAAATGTAAAATTTAAGGTTATGTGAAGAAAATGTTGTGTGGATTCTGAATTAGAACTATTTTTCTATGGTGTTGCCTCAATATTATCGTATTATATTAACTTCCGCAACAAATTCTATTTCTTTAACAATTAATTGCATTGATATATTCTCTAAAATTATCTTTCTTAAATTTGGGAAAGTGCATTTCACATGAATTCCGTTTCGTTTTTGAAAATATTGTTCAAATTTGTGGAACTCTACTGTATTCTATTATACATAATCTCTTTTAATATTGAGCTCCATGATGTCAAATGTTTCAACTCTAAAATAACACAAAGGTTGACATTGATAATATAGGTCATTCCATTCCATATCATGTAAAACACTAAAATACTGTATATCATTTCAACTAAATCAGTCCATTGTAGTGATAAAATTTCTCCATATGCGTTATACTCCATCTATCTAAGAAAACAAATGTTCATGGTTTCAAGCATGGCAATTTGCATTAAACCGCAATGTTGACACTTATTCTCCCCTCTGGTCTTTCAATTGTAGCTTCAGTGTCTGTGAAATTGAAGAACATTTCAATGTCCTCTGTTACATAGAATTCCATCAAGGCAGAGGGCAGAAAGGGTGTCTGGCAAAGCTGAAGAGTAAATTTATTTATTGCGCACAAGGATATTTGTACCAAGTGTATATCGGTGGCTGCTTCACAACCGAGAAGCGTTAATTATTTGACTATGCTCCTGCTTTGTCGCTTTTGCATACCATTCGCTCTCACTTCCCATCCACTTTACAGGAGGTACCTCTTTCCTCACCCAGCATGGGCTTTCAGCATAAAAACCTATTTCCAATAGTTCATTCATCCGCATTTCCGTTCTCAATGATATAGCAGAGGCCTCTGGGGGCGGTTGAGCGAAAGGGTGAAATTCCCATGTAAAATGGGAGAATGTGTATACAATTTATTGTTCTGCAGTTTCTCTGTGTGGTCAACTGGGTAGGTTGCACATAGCGCTCTTTTGTGGTGGATTCCTCTGCCTTTCACACCGCATTTTCGAATGAATGAAGTGAGACACCAAAAATGAATGTGAGAAGAACCGGAGGATCATCTCACACTATATAGTTATGCAAGAGTGGAAAAAAAATTGGGCTTCAATGCTTTTCATGGGGATCCCTATTATACCAAAAAAAAAAGGAAAATACTCCGCAATGGTGGTGAAAGGATATGCCGCAGTTTTTTCTATCCTTTCCAATGACTTTTTACTGTGTCCATATTATATATTTTAAGCCATATATTTAGATACGAATCGGGATATCCCGCAATTTGTCGGGTTGGAAAAATTTTTTAGGAAAATGGGATTTAGAAGTCTAGTTAGTGAAACGTGTGGTATGATGGGACATCAGAATTAGCCATGAGCTGCAGTAGTCAAGGAGTAGTAGTCAGAGGTCTTACCACACATTTTATTTATATTTGATGTACAGGACTATTTTGTACATTGTTCAGTATACTGATTGAAATTGAAACGTCCCTGCAGACATTGCACCTGGAGGGACTCGAACTCACAACTGTGACAGTAGAATCGGGGCGTCAGGGATCACACTACCCAAGAACCTAACGTCCCCTGAATTACACTACATAACTGCAAAATGTTTTTTCTGTTCGAAATTATTGAACTCATTGTAAAACACAAACCGACGTAATATAGTTAACGAGACGGGGATTCCGGAAATCGTTGGGGAAATACAATTCACTCAAGGAAAAGTCATCAACTTTTTCCAGAGCTTTCGGGTCGGTCTCCTAGCCTTCATGCAGTGGTCAAGTCTTTGAAATACGGCTTAGAGACCGAGCTGATAGTTTTGGAAAAAGTTAATGATTTTTCCCTGAGTGAATTGTATTTTCCCGATAATTTTCGGAATCCCGACCTCGGTAAAATTGAACGTTTGAATGTTCAGAATTTTCTTAGTATTGTCCTCAACCATTCCTCCATTTATGGGATGAGCAGGTAATGTTAGAAACATAGAAAGCTGCGATGGAAGCTAGAATAATCTGCCCCATAAAGAAGGGAATTATGGCCAAGTGGTTAACGACTGTGTTAAGTGTAGTCGATCGTACGATCTCATTGAGGACAGAAGTTAATTCTCAGTGAGATGTGAAGATGATAGGATGTAGGCAGTAGAGCTCGCAACAGTCTGGAGCCCTTACTAGTAGATGCATAAGCCGGTCATTTTCCCAATAAATATGCAGTAGAGAGTTTTGTATTCTTATATTATGTATGCTTTACTCTTTGAAATGACAAGATCAGTCTAGCTGACAATAAGTTGATAGCATGAAAAACCAGGTCGCTAGTTCATTAAGTTTACTGATATAAAGAACAGTATAGCGTAACAGAATTGAGTGGTGGTAGGTCCTAAAACCTCTAAGACAATCAGTTAGTCGTAATTCCAATTGAATAAGTAAGTTTTCTCTTCTTTCCTATAGAATTTTATTATCTTGTTTATAATAAAATGTTATGAATGATAACATAACTCACTACCTAACCCATATTGTTCAGGTGATGCATAAAATCAAAGGCCTCTTTCACAAAACAGTTTCATAACTAAACTTTAACACCAAAACGAATTTATTCCCACTGAGCGGTATGTTTGCAAAAATTTGGTTGTTGGAAATATTACTCTTCACATTTTTTTCAGAATTGTTATAGACCGTTGCGAGGCTTTGACACCATAACTATGTTGCACGAATGCTACAAACATCGGACCAGAACATGTTAGAATGTCCTTATAACTATAACTAGCCTCCTGGAGTAGAGCTTAGGGCCTTGACAGACCTGAGGATTAGCAGAGAGACGGCTCAGTGTAATTATATTAGAAATAATGGCTAAACTACTTTTCCATCATTTTCCACTAAGTCGTCTCTCGGCTTAAGTCGTAAGTGTGTCTAGGGCATTACATTGCCCATTACCGGGGAGCCACGAAATGATCTTCTTCTCAGCTTTAGGGTTGAACGCTGACTAAAGAGAAGCCAATTCGTATACGTCCTTGATATAATCCATCTGGAACTCACCACTTGATCTATCGGCGGAGTGCGGCTATATAATGCGTCTGAAGTTAGCCGTTCTTAAGATTTACCATCCCAACTGGTATTATTGGTACCGTTGGCTTAGAAGAGTTTTCGTAAGGATGGCCTTTCTTCCTCCAATTCCTCTAGACTCAATAGTCCTACTACAACTATATTTTAAAGATCTGAGAGGGTCCGGAACAGAAAACAAAAACTTGTACTGTAATGTCTCGAAGAATACAGCTGATAACTAAACGGACTAAACGGTGTGACGAAACTCCGAACGGAAGCTTACGATTCTTAAACTAAACCATCGGTCTAGTTAACCTACAAACCTATAACTCAGTTTTTGAAAATTGTCCGAGATCTCGTATGAGAACGTATTTGAATTTGATTCGAAATACGAAATCTGCTAAACTAATAATAATAATAATAATAATAATGCTGGCACACATTCCATGAAGGAACAAGGCCTTCCCGCAAGGGGATTTCTAGACATGCATTATTATTTTTTCTTGTACGGAATAAGATTGTCAGACCCATGCCCGTGGAATCAAGTGCAGTGAAGCTCACTGAATGCAATCCGAGAACCTTTAACGCCAGAAAAATTCCTGGTGACCTAAAGGGGATTCGAACCCGGGACACTTGCATCATAGAGCGAGTGCTCTACCACTTGACCCATTGAGTGCCCCTGCTAAACGAAAGTAAACATTAATTACGAGTGAGTGTAACGGCGTTATCACACTTGCACATTAAAATTTTAATGTGATTCACATTAATTGTCGCTTGTGAGCGTCCAAATATGTTATTTGTGTCTTTGAGTCACTCAATATTTGGGATTTTTCTATTTATTGATAAAGAAGTGGACTTGGCCTGCAAAAATAAGTTTAAATTTACCTAAAGCATAAATATTTTTCACATTAAAAAATTAAAGAGAAAATCGCATTAATTTTTCGCATTAATGCTATAAATCAATTTATATCAAATTTTGCGGGCCAAGTCTATCTTTTTATCAACAAATAGATCAAATTTTGAATATAAAATGATTCAAACACACAAATTACACATTTGGACTCTCACCAGCGACAATTCATGTGAATCATATTAAAATTTTAATGTGCAAGTGTGATAACACAGTAAGGGAGAGAAGTACTTCTCTGAAAGATCAAAAACTTTCATAAAATGCCTATTTTATTTCTTGTGTAAATACACTGGGTCATTGAAATAAATTTAAAGGTACTATTTATCGTATAAAAATCCTGCTACAAGACGCTTTTAACTTTCAAGTTCATGTGCTCATGGATGCTCTTGGGCAAATACATCTTCTGGATTTTGCAGCATTTATCCTTCTCCTCCGAAAGTGATTTTATGCACGCCAGAAGCAAACTTAAAAATTCTAAGGACGCAATTGGATTTTCCACGTTGACTCCAAATCCCGGCCGCCCATCCGATGTCACCATCCACCCTTCCTCAAGCTCCGTTTCTCTTCTCTGGGGCTCCTCGTTTGACTTTCAATTCAATTTAAATTATTTTCGTGCGAATAGACATGTCGTCGAAATATGTGCCACCCTTCCCTACCATACTATGGGCTTACTAAATTCACCCATGAACACCCTCCCTGCACTTTCACAGACAGAGATAGGAAGCATGTTTTACCATCAAACTGTCTATCTCGCATGTTTAATAGTCAACTCCATGCCAGTTATATGGCATCGGAAGTTTTTGTGGTTCGATTTTCAATTTTCACCGTTTTCGCCATCGTTCGAATTTCTGCAAATCACTCAAAAATTTCCACACCTCATCAAAACCACCTTTGCTCCCCCTATAATTCGTCATGTCATAACTATTAGACCCATAGTATTCATCTAAAAACTAATTGACATCCCTTTTAGGAAAGTATGCTACTTAAGAAGAACGCTTTCTTTTGAAGGATTAGTCCTATACATAAAATTATTCGACCTATTTTATTCAATTTACTGATTTTAAAATAATAAATTATGCAACATTTTGGAACATTGCAATTTTTCCTTTAAAATGTTCATCCGTTGCATTAGTTGAAAACAATATTAGGTCATTTGCATCGTCGTCGTCTTCACATGGCGTAAAATTGTAATTCACTGCACAACATTGGTGATATATAATTAATAATATTTCACCATATAACAAATTGATCTCATGGATTTTGGTGTGAACTGAACTGGAACATAAAATGAGTTGTTGCATCCCCAACGAAGGGTTTGGTAAGCGGATAGGAGAACGAGCATGTTTGTATTTTATACCAATTATAAATCAATTCAATTTTCAACCACGACTCCTCGCTCACACTCTAGCACTATGCTAAAATTTGCTCTATAATTTATCACACATTTTGCAATCATCATTTTATATCACAATTATTTAATGTTCAGGCTCCTGCTTAGTGCTGTAACCAGGGGCCCATCAAGCCAAATAAAAAGTGAAGCTATTTTCAAATTTTCCTTGTAAAAATTTTGCAGATATTGCACCAAGACTTAAACAAATTTGCTCGTAGTATTTGTATTATTTCGGCGAACATTATGAAATATATATTTTTAGATAAATTTTAATGTGCGATTTCGAAATATATCAGACTGATAAGTCAATTCTCTTTAGGAAAAAACTTCCCAATAGTCTTCAGTGCCTCTATGCAAAAACGTATGAAAAAATGAAATGTCGATAGGCCTATGCTGTAACATTTCTGAATTCATTGCACTTCTTTAGAATCAAATTTTGATTCAAAATTTGGCTTAATATTTTTCAAACAGATATATTTTCCGATGTGTGTGAAGTAATATAATGGTAAGAATGTTTCTTACTTGACTAAATACCTTTAAGGTCATGTTCATAGGTAAGGTTTCGGTTATTTGAGAGACTTCTGTCACATTTAATTTACTTAGGGGAATGCACGCTACCTTCGGACAAACTCAAGCTTCGAACATAAAGGGTGAATAAGTATTATCAGCTAGTATACCGTGAGTAGCAGATCTGCAGATCGCACGATCAGTCAACGAGCTCGCACTGATCGCGCAATCAGTCTCCAAGATCGCACTGATCGCACGATCCGTCTCCAAGATCGCGCTGATCGCACTCAAAGTGTACCGTGAGTGGCAGACTTATTCACCTAGGGGATAGCCACTTATTTTTTCTATATGGACATTCATGAAAGACAGTGAAGGTACTGCTGAAAGAGAGAGAGACTTTGGAAGACATATCAACCGTCTCATTCTCTGTGTAAGGTATTGGAAAATTGTTTTATTTTATATAAATTATTAATTATCAAAGCAAAGATTGTGAATAGTTAGTTAATTGAAAGTATAAATTCGACCATGAAATGATGTATAGTGCAATAATTTCAGCAGAAAGTCTAGAAAAATTACGATGAATCGTTTTCCCGCAAGTGAATAATTTTCGTGTAGAAGTGTTTGGGGATTTTTCCCCAATGAGTTTTGAGCTATATAATAAATGTCCATCGAAAGAGATTTTTTAAAGCTTTCCAAAAAGGTGTATCTTATGGTATCCCCGGAAATTATAACAGAATTATGACAATTATTTTGTGTGAATCGAGAAGAAAAGTGTGACTCAGCGAAAGTTATTACTTGAAAACAAAGCGTTACCTAATTCAAATCGATCGTTAGTACATTACTCGGAAAATGCTTTGTTTTAAGAAAATGTTCAACTTAATAAATCAATTGATATTCTTTTTATAAACTACTTGAAATAATTATAACTAAAAACTGTAGAAAAGAAGCAACATTATTTATACGGGCTTTACATATCTTACGGCGTTATCACACTTGCACATTAAAATTTTAATGTGAATCACATTAATTGTCGCTTGTGAGCGTCCAAATATGTTATTTGTGTCTTTGAGCCAATCAGTATTTGGGTTTTTTTTCTATTTATTGATAAAGAAGTGGACTTGGTCTGCAAAAATAAGTTTAAATTTACCTAAAGCATAAATATTTTTCACATTAAAAAATTAAAGAGAAAATCGCATTAATTTTTCGCATTAATGCTATAAATCAATTTATATCACATTTTGTGGGCCAAGTCTACCTTTTTATCAACAAATAGATCAAATTTTGAATATAAAATGATTCAAACACACAAATTACACATTTGGGCTCTCACCAGTGACAATTAATGTGAATCATATTAAAATTTTAATGTGCAAGTGTGATAACACAGTTAGTTCAATTAAAATTAAAAATCGGTGACTTATTTTGTATAGATATCATTTTTTCAGTGCACCAAGAATTTTTTTTTAAAGTAATTACTTCAAACGAGTTAGAAAATTGCAAGAACGAGACCAAATGAGAACTAACTTCACATTTTATCAAACTGGCTTCCCCCTTGTATTCACCCTTCGAACAACTCAATCTTTTCTCTATACAGGGGGTCCCGGGATTACGCATATTTTCGGGACGGCGGAAAAGCGCGCGAAACGGCTTTGTGCATACAGAAATTTTGCATACTTTCTGAAGATTTCTTTTGAATAAGTTACGGAAACGCCGTAAAATATACAAACATTGAGAAAAATCCGAAAAAGTTAAAATAACATTCTGGAAATGTTTATTTTACCCTACAGTATTGATCCGAAATCGGTGTAAATATCACCCTTTTTAGGTGTATTGGGGGTTAAAGTTAACATTTTTCATGTTAATTTTACCCTTAAAAAGATGTAAAATTAACATTAAAAAATGTTGTTATATTTTACACCTAAAAAGTGTTAAAGTTATGACGAAAAAAAGTTAATCGCACACCCGTTTTTTTTTTCAGTGAAATAACTTTTGCGCCAATTTCTTGGGCTACAGTATACTCTCTTATATTCGGGCATTTGGGACCGAAATTTCACCCGAATTAGAGAGAAATTCGGGCATCAAACTTTTTGAAATGCAACGATTTTATATTCATCTTTATACACATATTGAGTTTACACACTCATATATATCGTAAATTGCATGAAAATTCCTTAATAATGCAAAATTGCATCAAAACTATGACAAACCATGCAAGTTTGAGCATATTTGATTCATTTATTAATTATAATGAAACTTGAAAAATGACAACAAACTTTTTTTAAATGTAACTGCTGTCCAAAAAAAAGTAGCCCAATCTTAAAAGAGCCGAATTAGCGAGAGTCTACTGTATTTTTAGCGCCAACGGTTCATAACTTAAGCATTTGAAATTCACCGCCTCGAAAAAATGGTATATATTTAGGGGTTATATAAAAAAATATTTCACAAATCGACTTATCAGAATATAAGTCCAATAAGTCGATTTCTTGAAAACTTAGTTTCTTTCGCGAGATACTCCTTGACACCCTCTACCTTCTCTGTGAATATTATACCGGAAATTTAATTATTCCCAAAGTTATAGGGCTATCAAATCTTAAAAATCCTATACTCAGCATGTAAAATCTGAACTAAAAATCGCTCTCCCGTAAAGTTGGCCATTCACCAGTGGCCCTTTTCAGAGAATAAGAAAAATTATTGAAAATATATACTAAATATGGAACAAAATCTATATTACATTTAATGCCATAAAAAATTACAATAATTTACCACAAAGACTAAAATCGAATATTAATAACCAAACTGTAAAACATATTAAGAAATTGCTCAATGAACTTTTGTAAACGTCACTCTGTTAAGCTTGGATTGGTTGCACCTCACGTCACAAAAAAAACTTATTGTAAGTTATATATAGCCTTATGTTTAGGAATTGAATTGAATATTGAAAATAATGAATTGTTCGAAGCTTGAGTCGTCCGAAAGTAGGGCGCTTTCCCCTATTTTATTAATTCAAAAGTAGATTAGAATATTATTGTTTTCAATTTATTTTCTTTATGACAATCACATTGAATGAGCACAAAGTTTAGTATATTATAGCTAACTCTAAAGCGATCTTCAGATTAAGGGTTTAGCCCAGTTCCCGAAGGTCTCAAAATTCTTAATAACAATTATTTTACTGGTTTTTCGGTTTTTCAGAAGGTAATTAATTATTTGCCTTCAATAATCCAATCTTAAGTCCAACTTTTCCAAAAATTCTTGACTGATAAGAAATTAAAGAAGTTAAGCCTTATGGGTAAGTCTTAGGTCTGAAGCCCGTATAATACCTTTCGATAAAGGAACTTTATCCCTTTCGAACCATTAGGGGGAAGCGCGCTACCTTTGGATGATTTATGCTTCGCACAAATCACTTTTTTCAATGTGTTATAAATGGATTTGGGCCACTATAATATTATATTATAAGGAACGTAGAGAAAAAATAGAATTGTCCGAAGCTTGAATTGTCCGAAGGTAGCGCGCTTTCCCCTACTCCAAATAATGTATATGAGTTGTATAAAAATAAATTCTCTAAAATATTCTGAATCATCGAGATCTCAGAAATTTCTTCACTCAGTTAGTAAAAACCAATCCTTAATCGTTAAAGTATTTTCAAGCCAACCTATCGATCATAACACGTCATTGACCTTGAATCATTGTTTCTTACAGTTCCCCAAGGTCGTTAAAGGCTTGGCAGTTGCAAAGAGGGTATTTTTAAAGCGATTTAGGCAATTTTGGTTTATTTAATTATATCTCAAGATTATTTTGTCAGTCAAGTATAAACTGATTAATTCTGGTTATAATTTAATTGATTTTTTAATTACTTTTAAAAATGTTTCTCAATATCCACCGTATCTTTTTCATGGCATCATGAACAGGGTGAATTTTTTCTTCTCAAGGTAACAGTTTTCTTACTGATTCTTCTTTAGAGCATTGAATATTTAATCACATGTGGATACATCTCAATTTAAAACAAAAATATTAAAGTACTCAAATATCTTTGAAAATTGAAAACTTACCTAAAGTTTCCTACAAAATTAGTTGCTGCAACTATTTTCACCCCTATGATGCTGTTGTTGCTTCTTATGTAACTTTTCTTGTCGCCTTGGACGTTAGATGAAAATTTTTGGGATACTTTTAGCGTCTTTTCCTTGCACGTTCCTTCCTCAATACAATATTGAGGCTTCTGGCGTTTCCATCACCATATGGTGCATTTTGTAGCTCTATCTGCTTTTTTTTCTCTGTCCAATAAATTGGCGAAAATTCACACTCTGCCAAAGAAACATATTCGATCGTGAACTTCAGGGAGAGAAGAAGCTGGGTTTTTGCCCTTCCTCCTCCCATCAGAAGGATATTTTGTTTTATTTTGGAACACAGTGTTTCATAGATAGTTGGAATTACCAAAGAGATTTTTCTCGATATCAAAAAGGAGGGTCGAAGGAGAGAATCACAATCAAATGGTTGAATGTTGTTTTTATCTCTACACAATCAGAGTATTGTGGAACATTAGTACACACACTCCTTGGCAATTTTCCCACACACGACTTTTTCACACTCATCCTGCCAAATGATAATTATTAATTGTTCACTCCTTGATTGCTATTTGCTAGTTTAACCATGAAATGATTACTTTTGTGCCGTGATTATATGCTTTTAGGGGTGGTGCCAAAAGGGCAATGAGTGTGGAAGTGAACAGGAAAGTGAATCTTCTGTAAATATATGAAATTATTGCTCCAACTCGCGATCGATTGAAAAGGGTTATCTATCGCGTTACTGAATATTTTATGAGCTTTCGTGATAAAATGATATTAATCTCTGATATTTGTACAAATTAATTGTACAGTTGTAACAGTTAGATTTTGAATTTGAAAAAGAATTTGCTTTGTAAGTTAATGTTTTCTGCAAAATATCCATATTTTCGAAAATATTATAATTTTATTTCTGTCATTTAATAAATAAATAACAAACTTAATAAATCTTAGAAAAAACTAAGTATCATCAGTGCAATAGGAATAACTGCAAAATCGATAATAACGATCTCCCGGTTAATATACTGAAAGCCAAAATCCTGAAGAGCCAAAATCTCGAATTATTAAAAGTGTTACAGCTTATCCCAGGATTACACTTGCGCTTGCTGTAGGCAAAGAGAATTTTTCTATGTTTTGAGAAATTATACCGTACATTATTCTCTGTATAATTTCATCCTTTTAAGGATTTCAACTATTCGGGAATTTAACCCTTTCAGGATTTCGATTTTAGGAATTTTGGGTATTCGGGATTTAGGCTTTTCGGGATTTCCACCGATACGGGATTTTGCGTCTTCGGTAATTTGGGCGACACCGACGATCATTACTCTTTTAGCACAAATAGGTCGTAAATCAGTATAAAAATAGGTTTTAATTCATACTTCTAATGGCAAAAAGAGAAATGAATAGAAAAAACAATTTATTTCTGTAAAATAAAATTCAATTTTCTTGTTTAATTTTTTTTCAATTTTTGGAATATTAATATCCAATTGATGAACAATCCATTAGCCCTTAAAACGTTAGATCGTGTTCAATTACAAATTCAGAAATTAATAATTTATATTTTTTTGTTTAAGGTTTATTACTACACTGAGAAAAAAGAGGGTGCGATTAATTTTTTTCCTCATAACTTTAACACTTTTTAGGTGTAAAAATATATCAACATTTTTAATGTTAATTTTACACCTTTGTAAGGGTAAAATTAACATGAAAAAGTGTAACTTTAACACCTAATACACCT
This sequence comes from Phlebotomus papatasi, assembly GCF_024763615.1. NCBI lineage: Eukaryota > Metazoa > Arthropoda > Insecta > Diptera > Psychodidae > Phlebotomus > Phlebotomus papatasi. The sequence goes on along the minus strand of NC_077224.1, from coordinate 6,351,058 downwards.
AAAAAGCATAATATTTACCAATAGAATAACTGACGAAGAATAAGTATTACGTAATAGGGAGATGATCTCCTTCCGGGTGCGTCAGGGATGCTGATCCTTTTAGAGACCAAACAACAATGTTTTTTCGCCAAAGCTCACCATTCCTCAACATCCTCCTAATGACCCTTTCCGGAAAATCATTTTTCTTGAGAATCCGCCTTAAGGTATCATCTATATTCACTCCCAATTTTGTGGTAACAGATCGGGCCCTGTTGATTAGATTTTTTCCCACGTTTATGATTGTGCTCCGTGGATGTGCACTATTGTAGTTCAGCATCCTTTTCAGCAACTGGATTTTCGGGTGGAAGGAGTTAAAAAGAGGCACTAGAGCCTCCACATCATCCCTATGTACCGACACCAAGAGATCGTCTACATATTTCCTTACAAATCCAATCCTAAGGGATTGCATGTTTGGTTGTCTCTCAGTAGGAATAGATGAGTACAGGAGGACGAATTTTAGAGACAAAAAATCACGGTTTTGAGTGAGTCAATTTGTAACAAAGAAATTTGTATATGGAAGTCTCTTTAATAAAAATTTTTCCACCTCTTAGCCACTGAAGAAGGCGCACTGTAGCGTCGAAAGCTTTGGCGAAAAAACATTGTTGTTTGGTCTCTAAAATGATCAGCATCCCTGACGCACCCGGAAGGAGATCATCTCCCTATTACATAATATTTACACAGATTTCGGATCAATACTGCAGGGCAAAATAAACATTTCCGGAATGTTATTTTAACTTTTTCGGTTTTCTCTCAGTGAAGGTATTTTGAAATATATTACAATTCTTAATGTTAGAGAAATAATATAGGCATGAGTTGCATACAATAAACCTTCAAATTGTGCGAAATTTCTCTTTGTTTGCAAAGACTTATTTCGTTATTTCTTATCTCGGCTCGAGGTTAATCAACCTTAGGTCCTTGACAGACTTAGGACTTAAGCCAAAAGACGGCTTAGTGGAAAAAGACAGAAATTTGGTTTAACTGTTATTTCGGATATAATTACGCTAAGCTGTCTCTCGGCTAATCCACAAGTATGTCAAGGCCCGGCTAAGAAATGACAATTTAGCTCTTTGCAAACAAAGAAAAAATTCCTATGCAGTAGGACTCATAATATAGTCTCAAAGCCTCCAAAATATCGAAAAAAAACTTTAACAATTCAGTGTGAACGTAAAACTTATAAACTATTTTTTTAATAACTATAAACTTAGAAGAGTTTTAAAAGAGTAACTACAATAAGCAAGGATATCACAAATTTCTGCAACATGGCGCTAAAAGGGATTATACAATTGGAGGTACACTGTTTTATTGATTCGTCCTTTAATGAATCTTTAACCATTTGTGAGAGAAAATCCTAAAATTCTGCATTTTTTTTAAAATAAGGTTTGGTGCACTTTTTCGGATTTTCCATGTATTCAATTTTATTTATATTTTTTTAAGTATATTTTCATCACTTTTCTTAAGAGTAAATGATTGATGTTCTTTAAAATTTCAGCTTTAAGATGAGACCCAAGACCCAACTTTCACTACTGTCAGGACATGTAACTCCGATAATTGCAAAACTCAGATGCCGCGACCGATTCAACTCCGATAAATCCACTTAAAATATAATTTATATTTTTATTTCCATAATTAATCACTTCAGTAACATAATATAACTATTCTACTTTAAGAAAAAAATAAAATTATATTTTTATCGATTTAATAAGTGGGTGAAACAAATATTTTTCAAACTTGTGTCAGCTGGATTGTGTATTAAAAATTTCATTTCCGAGAAAATTTTGCTGTTGAGAGCTTACTTTGAGCTGTGGGGCTACATTGTTATACGTTTCTTTTTGCATATTTCTAATAAAAGCTGGTTTTTAACATGATGTAATTTGGATACACAAAATAATTGTGGATCCAAATAAAATAAATTGAAAGGACTGGCTTTATTTAGAAATAGGCTGAAAAGTCGTATAGTAATCTAGCCCCACAGTTCAAAGTAGCCCCACCTTCCCCTATGTTTGAATTTAGCTGGTAAATACAATTTTCGATTAAAAGAACCATAGTTTTTATAAACTGTAAAAAGTCAAGTACCGTAGACGCAGGTGTCTTTTCTTCCCGGAGGTGACCTTGTCGTCTTACTATTTGTAAGCTTTTCGTTAATTTTAGCTCTTAACCCTTTAAGAATAAGTGGTACACCGGTGACCCAAAAATAAAAAACTTTTTGACTATAGAAGGTTATCTTTTCCTCTAAATAGCCGAAAAATGGTTTTTGTTTTTGGGACACCGGTGTCCCACTGGACCTTAAAGGAACATATTTCATATGTTTTTCAGGAAGAACAAATAATAATCGTGATACAGCAATAAAAAAGGCTCTAACGGAGGCTCTCAGACTATGCTATCTGCTCGCTAAATATGAATTTCATTTTTTTTGTTTTATTTGAACAAGATATTTTTTCTGATACCAGTGTCCCACTGGACCTTAAAGGGTTAAGGATGATCTTCACCGATTCCATCTATCATGTCCGATCGGTGAAAACCCCATCCTTACGTGCTTGAATTAAAGATGAGCTTCCGAACAGAAGAAGGACAGAGTCAACCGCATGTACGGAAAGTCAACTAAATGGTCAGTATCTTGTTCATTAAATAGAAATGCGAGCAGATAGCATTGTCTGAGAGCCTCCGTTAGAACTTTTTTTTACTGCTGTATCACGATTATTATTTGTTCTTCCTGAAAAACATATGAAATAGACAGTGGAAAGGATTATAAATGATCGACCGGAAATCATGTACGGCAAACAAGATGATGAGTATTTCAATAGAGGCTTCGGCAGTGCTTGGTTAAAAGAATGATGCGGCATGGGTGGAAAATCGAGAATAAAGCAAATGAAATTGTTGTGCAATTTTCATCTGAGGCCATTCTCCGCGACTTTTTTTCTCCTCCTGCTTAACCATAGAAAATTTTTGGGCCACAATTCTCACGTTTGCAACCCCCACAGATTTGGATGTGGAGGTTTTAGTGGGTGGGATAAACAATTCAAATAATTTTCTGTGTAAGAGCAATGAAATTCTGTTATCGCACAAAACCTCTATTGTTTCCAATTTCAACTCTATTGTTTGGCCGTAGGAAAATTGTACCAGAACAGAATTCCCCAGGGTACCTTACAGAGAACACCAATTTTGTGCCGCTGAAGAAGAAGACATTCGGCTGTGAATGAGGATTTGAAGTTTGTGGGGTGAAATTTAATAAACTTATAAGCCACTTTATCCTTATTCCTTTTTCTCCCATCTTGCAGCCACTAACTATTAGGGGACTATAAAAGACTGTATAAGGTACAAATGAATCAACCCCGAGAGAAAATCCTATACTTTTCCCCAACTATCTATTCGCCAAATGTTTGTTATATTCTATCACAATGGAAGCATTATTCTCTAACTATAGAGATAATTTTATCCACTATATTCATCCTCCAAATAGTTCTCCCGTAGAGACTGCAAAGGACTAAAATATTTTTGCACATCATCACTCCTTGTGGTTATCGTCAAAATTATAAAGGAAATTTATTCTTTTGAATATAAGACACAGGTTACAATATCTTTATAAAATGTTTAACTCTCGATTCTATGTTATTTTATATGCATTGAGGTTGGTTCAACAAACCGCTTTTTGCCACCTGAGAACAACACTAAACTATGGGGAAGTGGAGTAGTCTTTGGAACATCTAACTAAGGTTTTTGTTTAGGTTACAATTGGTTTACAATGTCACAATTGTAGAATTAAGGTCCAGTTCTATTAATAAATAGGAGAAAAAATTTCAAAGGTATTCCAATTCAAAGGTACCCCACTTTCTCCTATCATGCTTCCCATATTCTTTCTCTAGCGCCTCCTTCTGACCCATTATCTTGTTTATTTTTAAAAGTATTTAGATGAATTTTAGAGAAAACAAAGACGATAAACTATTTTTAAAGATTTTAACAACACTTTTGAAAACCAATAAAAATTTGGTTGTGTGTCTACAAATTATTTCTTTAAATTCTACCGCCTCAAAAGATATACTAGAATATACTACCTTCCATAGATACTTTACTTTATAATATAGGAGTACTATCTTGAATTTTTAAAATTTACTATAATATGGATATTGCATTATAATATCCGGATGGAAAATTCTACAATCCTTCTTTAGATTAACCTCAAGCTTCTCCTAGATTCTAATATCCGAATAGCAGATTTTACTAACCAGATAGTAAATTTTTCTGGCCAGATATTACGTATTAAAATTTTACTTGAAGACAGTAAAATTTAATGGAGGATAGTAATTTGGATAGAAATTACTATCCAATATAGGGTGGAGTAACCACTTATCGCCATGTTCAGGAAAAACGGGAATTAATTTTTTTATAACTTCTCAACCCTTATTACAAAATAACTCAAATTTGACACAAAGTTACTTAAATGTATTGATTGCAGATTCGTGAAAATAATAGGCCTCCAATTTAACCCTGGACTACTTAAAAACTGATTTCTATTAACAATGCAAAAATAACCACTTCGTCGCCACTTTTAATCACTTTTCGCCAGTTTTTTAACCACTTCTCGCCACCCACTTGGAAAGGTTCAAACTCAATTATTTTAATTAATAATTATATATAATTAATTAATTTCCTTTTTAATTAATCAAATATTCAAAAAAAAAGTAAACGGATAGTTCTTTCTCATGAGTTCGAGCACTCCGCAAAGCTAGGACGCTTTGCTTACCCCTTTTTTTTAGATACATTAAATAAATTTCGATATTTTAGCAAAATTTCCAAGAAGTATTCTCTGGGGAACAGGTGGTCCTTCGACCCTATAACTTTTGCTTAAAATAAGAAAATAGGAATCTCTTGGTTAGTGAGGTATTAAACTCGAAGGACTGACCGATCAGCCAGAAAAGTTATTTAGCCATCCATTATATTCGTAATCAAGGTGTCGCCAGACAAACTTTTGCTAAGTTAGGGCCTAATTGGAGAACATAAAATTTTGCGAGGATTAGTTACCTTTTTTTAAATTGTTTTTTTTTGTTGTCCCCCCCCCGTTTAATCCCCTTGCTCAGGTCTTAGGCCTTAGGCCTATTTTGACCGATATCCTGTCCAATAAAAAACTTAAGAAGGATCAAACTCTCAATAACTAAAAAAATTAATAATCAATAAATAACGGAGACGGACTATTTTTAAATTGTATTCATATTAACATTAGAAAATCTCAGGTACATGTAAGCTCTGCACTTTTTGCAATGAAAGCAATTTTCTTGATAAGGAGTGTATCCGGTGTTCGCCAGTAAAGAAGTAGTCACTCTAAGAAGAAAACACTTTTTTGGTCTTGCCCAGAGCTTTCGGTCTCGATATGGACCTTCTTAAATGGCTCGAAAAGGGTATTAAAATTTATTTTGCAACATTTTCTTTCATTTTCTTGTTTTTACAAAGATTATTTTTAGACAATCTCTGCACTCACTCGACTAAATTGTGTTTTCACAGCTTTTCTCAAGTTAGTATTGAGATTATCCAGAAATGACTTTTGCAAAAACAAGAAAATAAAAGAAAATGTTGCAAAATAAATGTTGATGCCCTTTTCCAGCCATTTAAGAAGGTCCATGTGGGGACCGGAAGCTCTGGGCAAGACCAAAAAAGTGTTTTCCTCTTAGGGTGACCACTTCTCCACTGGCGAACACCGGATACACTCTTTATTAAGAAAATCGCGTCAGTTCTCATTGTTAGATTAGAAAGCAATTTTTACTTTAGTTCAACAGCTTATAAAAAGAAAAAGTAATTTTCAAGATAGCAGTGTTTTTTATATTATTATTATTATTTTTGTAGTGGATGAAACCCTCTGGGGGTTCCGCGACGCTGACGGACGCTGGCTTTGAGATTGTGTGGAATGACGAGATATTGTGCAGGAGGCCTTATCTCTTAAAGGTACGTAAGTGGCTACTTAAGTAAGTTTTTTTTTCAAAACTAATTTTGACTAATATGACTTTAATTTAGAATTTCTTTCAAATGTTCTAAAGACCGACATTTTAAAAATCACAATGACCTTGAATCATTCCCTTGAGCAGTTTCTCAAGGTCAGAACGTATTTCTCAATCAACTGACAATTAATGTAATTTCGTTGGTCAATATCGTTAGGGTAGAGTCAGCCCTTTTCCTAGACGTATCCTAGATATATAGATAGATATTGCTTCAAAGTATCTTTATACAAAAATTCATTTTAGTCTGATAAAAATATCACACCTTACGAGGCCCCTAAAGCTTAATGATGGCGAAAAGTACTGACTCTACCCTAATTAATTTTAATCAATTTTGACCGATTTATGAATAGGTATTTTTTTTAATCTGTTTAAAGTCAGTTAAAACATATTTACAAAATGAAAGAGAACTTCGTGGTAAAGTCTTAGATTTTAACATTTCGAACATTTTCCAACAATGGTTCTTCCGATAAAATTCAGTCGATATTATGTTCTTTTCCCAGCTAATTAAGATTCAAATTTGATTGACCACACTGAATTTGCACAATTCCACAAATTTTGAACACTCTTGTGTGTATTTTCGAGTGGTCTTAATAAAAATTTAATTGAAATAAAATAAAACATAGATTAACCACAGCAGAGCTGTAGAAAAAATAGAGTTCTCTTTACTTAAAATTGTTCTGCGAGGCTTATTAAATCAAAATTTACTAAATAAATCTAAATTAGATAAACAATTAAATGGTCTATTCTATTTATTATAATTTACCTCGCCACCATCGTACAGCATTTGCATTAATTTGCACATTTCAAGGTAAATAATCATAGAATAGTGATCAGATAATAATTGAGAGGTTAAATTTTGGTAATTATTAAACGATTTAACATATATCTAAAATGGTTTTTATGATTTTGAGTGCACCTATTTCACTCGACTGGAATTTATGTAATATACTGTTGAAATGGTGCTCAGCAGGAAGTCGAATGGTACTCTCATTGCAATCCACTCTGTGTTGATTATCAAATTTGTAAATTAATCACTTTTAATGTTATTTTAGAGTTAATTTTGAGGTTATATGTACGTGACTGTGGGATTAATAAATATTGTTGCTTAAATGCTGAAATTAATCAATACAGAAATGAGATAGAACACATAAATTTCAACCATAATACCACAAAATCGTCAACTGATTTATTATCGGGATTTTTTATTGCAAAGTTTCTTTTGGTTTGCAGGGCGTTTGAAGTTTTCGTTCTTTTTTTTCTTTTTTAAAGAAAAAATCCACCCACATGTCAAATGTATCGAATTGCTTTTTGGTAAAATTTATATTTTTTGCATATTCACAGACAGTTGCTCCATATTTGTTCTTTTTTTCATATATATATATTCTTTCTGCAAATATCTCTGTGTTACGTGTAAAATATACTTCTCATCCATTTTCTTTAGCGGTGTATGAGGAGACAAAGAGGAAAAGTACAATGTGGAGAGATAGAATGGAAGAAAAACAGAAGGAAATTTATGATGGAACCAAGACTTGTGTACTGTTATTTGTAACTCTTGGCAGAATATGCAGAACTGTTTGGGGTAAGTTTTGTGGTGACTCCAAAGAAGGTACAAAAGCTTTTGCTATATTGTAACTATCCATAAGCTATGAAGCTTGTTTTCTATTGATACCCATGGAAACGCCGTGTTATAAATAAATTCATTTAGTGCGTGCCCGTTTACAATTTATTAGAAATTCATTTGATATTTATTTTTACATGTACACAAGACAGAAAAGAGTGACTCTTTTCTAGTCCCCGTGACTTATGTTTTATATAGTATTACTTGCGGATTTTTATTCAATTTGCGATGATTCTATGTCAAACTAATTCGTACTGCAATATATTGAAATATTTGACTCATTTGAAATTGTACATGATATTTAAAAATGAGATAAATCCATTAAAGAAAAAATGTAGTGATGTGACTTTTTTGATAAAGACATCATTAAGGTAAGTGTAACAAATTTCGGCCAGTTTGCAATTCCGACCACTTTTTTGTACCTCGAATTTCCATGAATTTTTAGTTTTTGTATACTCTACAAATTATAAAATCCAAAAAATAATAAAAATAGTCACTTCAACAAACGAGATGATGTGAAAAAGACACTGGATGAATTCTGGACGGGCAAGAAACTATTAGAATGAAAGTGGTCGAAATAGTCACCAAAGCTATGTCTACATTTTTATTCATTTTAAAATGTATTAAGAATAATTTTAGAAATAATAAAGACGATAAACTGTCTACAAAGTTCTAATTAGCAATACTTGAGAAGAAGTAATTAAAAAAAATCAATTTGTATTAAAAGTATCGCATTTTAAACTTGAGACTTTGGCTCTTGCATGCAACTATGCCGAAATTTGGCACACTTACCCTATATACCTACAATCATTGAAGTAATGAATTAAATTATTATGCTATGTCCTTGTTTTTATTTTTTAATAATATTTGAAGTGCCCAACGATTACACTTAACACTAAATCTACTGATCGTTTTTGGTCGTTTTTCGGTCAAATGACAAACCGAGGTAGGATAGAATACTCAACAAATTTGTCTTGGAAAAGAGCAAAAAATTTAAATTTAAACACTTAAAAATATATTACATGCATATTTAAGGAAATTCATAAAGTTTCATAGTGGCATTGTACCGTTTAAATATGTTTTAATTTTAAACCGATCAATTTGACCGGGTTTTGGTGGGTTTAGTGTTAATAAAGCACTGCGCCCTGGCTTTATGAAATACTTAAACTTATATGTATGTTACAGCGTGTCCTACTCAAAATCTCGAACGCCAAAATTCCGAAAGCGAAAATCCTGAAAACCAAAATCCCGAACGCTAAAATCCCAAATGGGCCAAAATCCTGAAAGCCAAAATCTCGAATTCTTATAATTGTCATACCTTTACTTCCACGGTTGCACCTGCGCTTGCTGGAGGCAAAGGGAAATTTGAAATTTTCTATGTCTTGGGAAATTATTTTAAACATTTTTGTTCGTGTATTATCGTCCTTTTCAGGATTCTGAACTTTCGGAATTTTGGCTTTAGGGATTTTGGCCCTTTCGGAATTTCGGCGGTATTCGGAATTTTGGCTTTGGAGATTTTGACTACCTCAGGTTACAGCACTCATCACGAATTTTATTTTTATTTTATTTATTTAATTTTTGGGTGTTCGCTTGCGTATAGTCTTCCGGAATCGGATTTTTACCGATTTATTACCGTCTGGTACTCTATGAAATCGCTTTATCCCTTTAACGACGAGACACTTTTACGGACTGAAAATCAACAATAAAAATTAAACTGAGAAACATAATCAATGATAAGTCTTACATCTAACCTTGGAAAGTCCAACAGAGTCTGATTCGGTGTATTTTGCGCTTCCATGAACGATAGGAACAAAAATAACCCAAAAATTTAAGTAATTTTTCTGACAATACCAATGAATAATATTTTTCGCTTTAATGAAAAATATTACGTATGAGTTTTGTAGTTTCTATTGCCAAAAGGGTTTTGCTTAAAAAAATTGGAAGTATAAAAAATAAATAAAATCAATTATGAATTTGAGAATTTAAAAATTCGCCATTTTTGAGCTTAAATATTTATTAAATAGCAAATAGCTAGAGACTTGCAAAAAATATTCTAGATTTATTCAACCTTCTACTTTACAATTATGTACAGACATAAGAAAAAATAACTAGGTAATCAGAAAAAAATATTTTTTTTATGGGACACCGGTGTTCCAATCGTCCTTAAAGGGATAAGAATAGAATGTATTAGAATTTATTTTATCTCTTTCTTTTAACCCACTCTTCGTGCGGCCACCGCTGTCTTAGCGTCGAGACCAATCTCCAGGACAAAACGATGGAAAAGCCCCTTCTCAGGTTTTATGTTTTGTAACTCAGCATCGGAATTGCAGTGTTACCAACCGAGGGAGTTGGATAGGTTTGCAGAAACTTCGTATTTTACATTTCGTATTTTACATGTTCGTATTGCACATTTCGTATTGCCGAAACTTCGTATTCTAGTACATTTCGTATTTTACCATTTCGTATTTGACATTTGGTCTTTCATACATTTTGTACAAAAATTGAACATTTCGTCTGTCATACATTTTACACACGAATAATCAACGAATAAAATAATAGAATTGCAGTTTTATGGGGTTAAGGGCGCTATACGCCTCGGGTCTGAGTTTAAAGTCGAACTTCAAGCTCTAATTATCAGTATCGCCTGTTGGGGCTAAAGGAAATTTTCTGTGCTTTGGGAAATTATCAGTAGCGCCTGTTGAGGCTAAGGGAAATTTTCAGTGCTTCGGAAAGTTATCAGTAGCGCCTGTTGAGGCAAAGGTAAATATTCTGTGCATTTAGAAGATATCAGTATCTCCTGTTGGGACAAAGGGAAATTTTCTGTTCTTTGGAAAGTTATCACGTTATCAGTAGCGCCTGTTCAATTTTTCTACAAAATTTATAAAAGACGAAATGTGAAATACGAAATGGTAAAATACAAAATGTACTAGAATACGAAGTTTCCGCAATACGAAATGTGCAATACGAACATGTGAAATACGAAATGTAAAATACGAAGTTTCCATATTCCGTTGGATATGCCCAGACAAAAGAAAGAGACAGGAGTGAAATCGAGCCATAATCGCTATTAGGTGAGATTCTTAACAATCTCACCTACTATAATCCTAACAAAATTTCATGTCGTCCGATCGACCTCAAACTTGGCCAAAATGTGTTTCGCCACTTCCTGATCACGAATATATATGTGGCTATTTTACGTTCCCGGCCGGCCGCTCTTTGGAGCTTAATAGCTCCTAAACTAAAAAAGATATCGACTTGCGGTTTTCGGCAAAGGTTATATATCGGGTGAAAATTGCAACTTGGTGCATAGACCCCCCACCCCCCACCCCTCCTTCCGCCATTTTGAAGACCCCCCTTTTTTTGTTTTCTCAATAGCTCCGCCCCTATGGCATCGAGCGGGCTCAAATTTTAGTATGTTATAGCTGGGCCTTAGAGCTTTCCATCAATACCAAACTTAAGGTCCCCCGACCCCCCTGACCCGAGCTATAAGGGTCCAAAAAAAATTTCTTAAAATGGCCATAACTCCGGTTCTAATCGTCAGAATTTAAAAAGTGAGGGCTTTTTGGAAAGCTCTCGTGAAATGCCACTTCCCATTCTAACATCGCAAGTTCATAAAACCACCGCTAGGGGCGCTATTATTGAAAAGAAAATTTTTAAATCTTATAAGTTAAATAACTCAAAAATTCCTTATGCAATCGGGCTGAAATTTTAGTATGTTGTAGCCGTTGATTATACCTATCAAACAAAAAAAACCTTAAGTCGATCTAAAACCCCTGACCCGAGCTATAAGGGGTCAAAATTCGAACATTGACCGGCCTCTATCTCCGGTTCTAACTAACATAGCGACCTAAATTTTACCTTTTTGGTTTCGTCTCGATGAGCACTTTCAGATGGAAGTTCAAAAAGTCACCATAGGTGGCGCTGTGATAGCGTCAAAATTCATCGAAATTCAAAGTCACTTTTCTCAAAAATGGCATTGTGCAAGTTAATGAAATTTTAGTATGTTGTAGTCCAGTCTAGGACGTTTCCAAAATGGTGCGTATGTGCGCTGTGGTTTCAATAGAACCGGAGATATGAGGGGTCAAAGTTCACGAAATTTAAAAAATCATATCTCCGGTTCTATGTGACAGATTTTGATGAATGAGGGCTTAAACGAAAGATCTCACCAAATGCTACAACTTTCTAGAACATTTGAACTTCGTGGGACCAACACCAGGGGCGCCACAGTCGAAAAACCAATTTCAATATCACATAACCTCAATTATCTCGACTGTCGCTGAACCGATTTTGATGATTACTTCGACACAATTGTAGAACACATTTGTCTCGACATTTCGTCCATGCATCATTTTCCGCTCAGACTACGCTATCACTTCGATTTTGCCGTTTAAGTGTGAAAAAAATGATTTTTCCCATAATAACGCTTTGAAATCACTCAGATGCCAATTTGACTGCCTCTACTCCACCAAGACACTTAAAATAGGGTTTTAAATGGAAAGTCCCACAAAATACAACAATTCTTTGATATAGTTGAAGTTCAACAAATGACTAGTTGGGGCACTCTGGATGAAAAAACGAGTTAAGAAACAAAAAACCTCGCTTATCTTGGCTTCTGAGTAATCGATGAGATCATGTTCTATGGGAAAATTATAGAGAACATTCTGGTCTACATTTCACCCATATATCACTTTTCTGCCAGTTCATCCAAATCCTTGATATTTTGGTTTAAATACAACATTTGCATAATTTCACGAATTTGATTCAAGATAACTGAATGGCGTCTCCCAACTTCAGCTCTAAATCGAATTTGCATGCACTCCGAGTTAGCTCACGTTAAGAATCTCACCTACATAAGCCGGTTAGGATTATCTGTCCCTTTGATTCCCTATTACTTTATGTTGTTAAAAGATTATGTTTATGAAAGATTATCAAACCGAATACGGTAATTGTATTACGGTATAGTAATACGATAATTGAATTCTTAATGGAATTATTATAGAAATACAGTAAAGCATTTGACTGTCAATGTGATTCTGCCTTTAATGTAAAAAACTGACTTATAATAAATAATAATAATAACCATTTTCGGATTGTTGTACGGTTTGGTACGGTTTTGAGACTAAAGGTTTGGCCTAGTTCTAAGAAATTCTTTATTTGTAAATAACCTTAATTACACAATGTGATAGATTCTTTCTTTTTCGAAAAATCCTCTTGTTAAGAAATTAGAGAAGAAAACTGAAGTGCATAGATCTTATGGCCTCTACACATCATAAAAAGCTTTCGTCAATATTTAGCTAGAAACAAATTGTTTACGCTTTTGCTATTGTTAAAATTTCTTCAATAATTCTAAATACCGGACATATTTTTTTTAGTCTGCAGATAATATGTAGGAAGATAGTTTAAGGACTTGTTGGTTAATCGTTTCCCATAATCAAAAATATGTCCCTATTAGTAGTAAATTTCTTTAATTTATTAGTATAACAAACCAGTAATCTAAAAGAATGACTTATATATAATTACTCTGCGGATTTGTGTAGTACGTTGCAATCGTTTAAGCACATGTTACACCTCAAGGTGCAATCCAGTGGTGTTCCAAAGCAAATTGTATGTTGCACAGAAAACGAGAAAATTTACGTATTTTCACTCTGCTCCTGGCTCCAACTCACATCCACTACGGAAGCAATTACACTTAAATTACACGAAAAGGATGGTATGGGCGGTTGGAAAATTGAAAAATTATTGTGGTTTAGCAATTTATATCAATATACATTCATTAATTCACTGCACATGGCCCATGAATATTTTTAATATTGATTTTGTCTATGCAAAGTGTTCGGAGCATTTGGAGTGGTTATAGGGGGCATGGAGGAGAAGAAAAAAATCATTGAAAAGGGTTATTTCACTAATGGATTCTAATTGCTCCTCTCTATGTAATTTACGTGGCAATTTCCATTAATAGGTAGATGATGAACGTAATGAATATGTTTGCAGAAGTTATTCACAAACAGATTGGTTAATTTGACTTTTAATATTAATTTTTCAATTACTAAAAATTAGTTACAAATAGTGATAACGGAAATTTATTCATCGCCAGATTTATAAATGCAAATTGCTGGATGGTATTTAATATCATGTAACACAATGATTAGATTAATAACTCGTTGTTGATAGACAAAAATAGTAATGAAGACTAATGAAGAATAATAAGAATCAGTAAGTGGAAACTAAACTCTGACAAAAGTTTTTTAAAATGATTTTTGTCAATTGTCAAACAATAAATTATTCCATTAATATTATTGAATTGAATTACGACTGTTTTGTATAAAATTGCTTAATATTTTGAGTCGATACATTTATTTTTGTTTCCATTCTAATAAATTATTCAATAGAATTTAACGAATTAAAATTTAATTATTGCAATCGGACTAGGGTGAAGGTATCCAATATTCAAAACATTTATTGACATCATTTGCTATTTCAATCTACTTAGACTATCTTTTCAGTGATTTTTTTTGGAGAACAGAAATAGTTTATTTATTTATTTTTAGTAAGAATAAAAAAAGGAAAGTGCAATATTTCTTTTAAATACAATAAATAATGCGAAAATGTGTGAAAGGTAATATTCTTCGAATATTTGCAATATTCGGAATATAGGTAAAACAGTTGGAGATGTAGACTTCGGATCTTCGGTGACCCTGCATAGAAATCTATATTTTAAAACAAAAAAAAATATTTTTTTAATGTTATATCTAACGCCCGTTTATCATATAATTAAGAATATTATAAATAGAACTATAACCTAATTTAATTTGAATATATTTTGCATAAGTTAACCAAGTGAGGAGCTTAATATTCGCTAACGATTCCTATTTAGGGTTAAGTGGGGATACATTGATATACATTTTTTTGCATTTTTTTAAATGAAGCTGAGCCTTATAATTATTTCTTTTAGGTCCACAATTATTTTGAAGAACTAACTTTAATACATTAAACATTAAATCAATCAAAGAGGACGAAAGGCGATTCCAAATCATTCGAAAGATTGTAATTGACCCACTGAGGAAGACCCATACCGAGGGTTGAAAGCTTTGGAGAAAAATTTAGTCTCTGGTTTGAGAAGAAGACAATCCTCTGACGAACACCGGAAGAAACTGAAGAGAATATACAACTGCGTCAGATACAGTATTCGAAGGTAGGTTTAGTGTTTAATGAAGTCTGTACTAGTTAGTACAACTAAGTGTTATATAAAATTTCAAGATAATTTTCCGAGTTTTGGAGATAATGCTTAAAGTCAAAATGTAAAAAAATATCAAAGGCATGCAGGATCTTCCCTACTGAACCTTAAAAACGAATGAGAAATTAATTATATTCATAGTAAGGGTCAGAAGCAGATCCATCTCCCTTTGGAAAATTTTGTGAATTTTAAAATTTTTTTCTTCAAAAATATTTCCATTTTCAAAATAAACAAATATCCGTTTTAGTAAGGGTTTATACGTAAGTTTTTCGTATCACAATTCGTCAGTTAAATCAGCATTTGTCGTAACTTTCTTTTGACAACTTTTCAGGAGACGAAATTTTCAGTTCAGCATTATTTTTCTTAAAAATGAGCCCCGAATGCGATACTTTTGAGTCAAAATAATAAAAGTGGCACTAATAAACTGTAAGTTAACTTGAGAAAATCTTTATAAAATGATTTAAAAGCTGAGATATTGAGATTTATGTTAGGAGAAACACAATAATATTTTATCGTAACTTGCTTCGTTTATAAAACCGTAACTTCCAATGTATGGAAATCTTGGAAGTTACGACAATTTCCAAAAATACATTATATCAATTTTAATTACTCTAGGGATAATGAGTGCCTTTATTTCACTAAATTTTTCAATTAAACTGTGGTCCCTGACCCTAAAAGCTTTTATTTCATAAATTTTATTTAATAAATTTTGTGCGCCACGTCGCTTGTTTTGTTTTTAATTAATGACAGATGGGCAGGGATTTTTCCTCACTTTTTTCTCACAAATATCGAATTAAAATGATTTAATGTTGCATTATTCGCACTTTCTTTGGATATTTGGAATTGTTTGTGAACGTTTTATTGGGAAATATTACATTTTTGCTGCAAATTACAAGCCACACAAACGAGCTAAAAAAGTTACGGCAAATGCTGATTATTGAAAATTTTGTATGGAAATTTGTCGTAACTTCCCCAAAAATGGAAGTTACGACAAATTCTGAAAAAATTTTATTAATTAACGGCACTTACGATAATTTTTGTTTAAAATAATTTTTAATGGGCTTATAAATGTTTCTTTTTCTCAAGTGAGTTTAATAAACAAAATTACGCCGATTCTATATATGTATATATCTCAAAATCGCAAAAATTAAGTTACGACAAATGCTGATTTAACTGACGAATTTTCACCCAGTACGGCTATTAATGTGTAATGTTTCCGTCTTTGCTATTTATTGTTTTTCCTCAGTATTTTTCAGATAGTAATTATATAGATTTATGGTTTTTGTATCTATTTTTATTAATGTTTTTAGTTTTCAAAGGATTTACAACATAGGTTACTGATCAAAATAGGCCTAAATGCCTAAGACTTTGGTAAGGGGGGTTAGCTAATACCAGCTTCAGACTGGAGGTTTAGCCCAATTCCCAAGGGCCTCAAAAATTTAAATAACAAACAATTTTGTTGATTTTTCAAAATCCAATGGATAATATTTGCCCTTAATGTGTAATTCGACGCAACAATTTCTTCGAAAATCTTGAATGATAAGGAATTAAAGGATTTAAGTCATATGGCTAATCCTTAGGTCTAAAGCCCGTATAAGGGAGGATATAAAAAAAAACAATTTTTACCATTTATATTACTAATTAATTGGGTGCAAGGAACAAACGTCCAAGCATATTTAGGGCTTTAATCGGAACTAAATCGGTGCTTCTGGACAATCCCCGGGGAGTGACTAATCCTTCCATCACGAAGCTTTAATTGAGTGTCGAAAGAACACACGAGTAATGTAGGCAAGTCCGCTTGCAATTGAAGTGGCCCGTTTTTGGGCAAGCCAGACTTAATTTTAGGCCTCGATGCGATTAATAATAATAACCAATTAATTGGGAAATAAATCTCCCGTATTATTCTTACGTATTTACAGTGCAGTACGACTCCAATAGAGTCAACACATTTGATTCCTACTAGCAATATTTTAAGTTATTAATTGTTGTACAGTAGAGTTCCTCGAATTTGAACATTTGGGGGGTATATAGATGACATTTCTCACTCCTCAAATTTGATATGATTACGTAACGGATTTCACGTAAAATTCACTTTTCCTAAATTAAGGAACATAACTTTAGAGAATTTTATCAATTGAATTTGTTGTTAAATAGGTGGAATTTGTTGAGGAAATTAATATAATATACGACAATATTAAGGAAACAACAGAGAAAAATAGTTCTCATTCAAACTCCATGCAAAATTTCTTTTGCATAACCTTATATTTTGCATTTTGAATGCAACTGTCGTTTAAATTTGAGGAACTCGACTGTAGTTACTATTTCACTCGTTAAAAATTGTCTCTGATTCTGAATTAACAAAAGTTGTTTAAGCCTTTAAGGACGATTGCAACACCGGTGTCCCATAAAGAAAATAATTTTTCCTGATTACCCGAAGTTATTTTTTTCTTATGTCTGTACATAATTGTAAAGTAGAAGGTTGAAGGAATCTACAATATTTTTTGCAAGTTTCTAGCTATTTGCTATGTAGTAAATATTTATGCTAAAAAATGTCGAATTTTTAAATTCTCAAATTCATAATTGATTTTATTTATTTTTTATACTTCTAATATTTTTTAAGCAAAACCCTTTTAACAATAAAAACTACAATACTCATACGTAATATATTTCATTAAAGCGAAAAATATTATTCATTGGTATTGTCAGAAAAATTACTTAAATTTTTGGTCTATTTTTATCGCTATCGTCCATAAAGGCGCAAAATACACCGAATCAGACTCTGTTGGACTTTCCAAGGTTAGATGTAAGACTTATCATTGATTATGTTTTTCAGTTTAATTTTTTTTGTTGATTTTCAGTCCGTAAAAAGTGTCTCGTCGTTAAAGATTTACTCCGATTGACTCTATCGGAGTCGTACTGTAATTTCAGATTTTATAATGGCCTATTTATTTTTTTTGATTATTTAGTGCAATTGTTTTACGATATGTTCTAGGTTCGAATCCTTTTTATTTGTTCAATTTGCATTCACTGAGGCCTCAGTGCATTTAATTCCATGAGATATTTCAAATAACAACCGACCCTTATCTATGATAATGCTGCATGTCTATAGGAATTCGGCTTTTGAGAAGGCCTGGTTCCTCTATGAAATAGATGGAATATTGTGCTGCATTATCATTATTATTTATCATTATTAAATTTTGACTGGGTATTGAGTAAATGAGTTATATCCGATAAGGATTTTTAAAATACAGTGTTTATTAATGAGTTCAATAATGCATTGAGCTGAGATTAAATTCATGTGCCTTTTGTTCTCGTGTTTGATTTTGCAAAATCCGCAGAATAAAAAAACAACAAACAATCAAATAAACAATAAATTAAATTGTAATTAATGAAAATTCGAAAAGGCAAATAATTAATTTAATTTTAGCACAAGATTCTCTATGTAAATTTGTTGGAAAAATCCCAATTTTAATTAAGCAGATGCACATAGCACAGATACATAGGAACGTCTCTTTAAAACTTTGGTATTCATCACGTATATTTCAGGATAACTTTTTTTCTGGGTGTCACGAAGGGTTCACTCAATTTTTTTTCGGATTTCCGGAAGAGTGAGAAAAAGTCAAAAAAAAAGTTGAGAGTGAGAATATTTTCGAGCAAAATATTTGATCGATAAATATTTCCCAATTGCCAACCCACTGTGATTGTGACAGACATTTGTAGTTAATTAATAAAGAATAAATCTCTTGGTAATTTCACTTAGTGACATTCACTGGTAATTAATTTTTTTTTATTTATTTTTAATTATCTTTCAATGGTAATTTTAATATGAGTTATGTATGCTAGTATTTTTTTTAAATTCGTATTTACATTGAGTGTTGTATCATTTGCACATTTACAAGCTTTTACAATCACACTTCAACTTTTATTGCTGATGTTCGGTATTTTAAATCAGAGGTCCTTTTTGGTACGTTTTTCTTTTTCAAAACTTTCGTGAGTCGGTTTGATACTGATAGGAGAGTACAGAAATATTATCAATTTTCACGGTAACGAGCGATAAAGGTGCTACCACTTGGGGTGCTGGTTCGCAACTGAATTGGTGAATTGTGCAAGATTTCTACTGAAGCTTTTCCACATGGTTTTCCCAAAAGCACCAAGCATGGAGACATCAACAGCGCACAATCGCATTAAATATCCTAAGAAGTGAGAGTGAGAGTGAAAGAGATGGAGGAGACTCATTGTGGTGGACGGAGGAGAAATTACAGGCGGTCCTTGAAGATATTTGTGGTGAGTTTGGCAACAGAATGAGGAGGATCCTATTTCCTGTTTTCAGACTCATCCAAACTCCTTTTTTTCTTTGCCCTCTTTTTAACCACTCAAGCTTTTGTTGCATATATTTTCTCAACATATTTCACCATTTCATTTACATCAATTGACCATTTTCTCACGACTCCCAAGCATCAATTAATTGTTTGACCTTCCTTTTCGTTTTGATGGGGTATTCACACCAAGTTCAAACAAATACAAACTTCCGGAAAGAACTTTAAAAACGACTACTTTTGGTACGATCACCTTCAATGTCTGGCAAATTGTGACTACCAGCAGGTACCGAGAAAACGTGTTGAGACGTCGCGTGGTTCCTTATTTTAACTTCAGGTCACGCTTTCAATTAAGTACTATGCTGTGTGTAATTAATTTGGAAAAGAGTTTGACACGTCCTCAGAAAAATTTCTTATTTAAATATTTAATGTTTATTAGTGAATAAAATGAAGAACAGATGGACACAAAGATTTTTAAAGCTCAAAAGAAATTAAATGTCAGTACTAGTAGTAAATATTTCAACAAGGTTATTAATTTAGTTTCAGGCGAATAAACAATTAAATTGTTCTTTTATGTTTGTGCCTGAAGTGTTCCAAAATTTTGCCCTATGAAAATTTGATAGTCTAATATTAAAAAAAAGTTTTAGGTAAGGTTTTAGTGCACAGAACCCAAGTAGCAAAAGCTAGTCATTAGTGAGTAAATTTCAGTAAGTCTGACGTATTGACTCAGTCACATCTGTAGGGGGATTCTGTAGCAAAATGACAATGTCACCTGACAAATTTTAGTTTCGGAAGCAGGGCAAAATTAAAGCTCTATGAAGCTCTTAGTAACTGATATGAATTGGATTTTCAATTAATCCTTCCGAATTTACAACAATAAAAAATTATATTTGTCATATGACATTGTCATTCTGTTACAAAATTCTCCTACTAAAGTCTGTGGCCCGAGACCGACAGTCATATGACTAGAATTGAAGAATCCACGAAAAAAGAGATGGCAAAGCGTCCCAGCTTTGCGGAATGCGCGAAGTCACGAGATAGAGCTCACCGTGACCGCGGTGTCACATATAAGATTAATATTAATATTAAGAAAAGCCGGAGAGAGAGGTATATAGTATTCAAAATTTCAAATGGAATATCACGTGTGTTAGAAAGAGTACACTCTAGTGGAGTAATACGATGAGTAAGATATTACTGTTCGTATTAATTGCTTTCTGAATCGTATTACAGGCAATTCGAGCAATTTTTCATGCGTGCCAACTGTGATTTGGTCAGTTTTCGAGCGAAACACAAGAGAGGTAAGATAAAACACTTGCTATCCTTTGTTGGCATTCTTGCAGTTCAGAAAGTATTAATCTTAATATTAATCTTATATGTGACATGGTCATGAATTAGATTTTTGCATAATCTTTTGGAATAACAGATCTACTAGAGATCAAATTGATTCATAAATCAAAAAAGCATTTTAAAATCAAAAAATCGGTGCTTAACCGATTCATTACCGATGAAGACCGATGCAGCCGGGTTCTAATTTGCAATACTTTTCTAAAAAATCCAAATTTAACCAAAAAGAAAAATGAGCCTTCCAAAGTATTTGACTTTTGACCTTCAGTAATTCAAAATGGCGAATTTTCCGATCATAGGTATGTTTGGGCGAAATATTCGCCTGGACCAGCTCTAAAACATATCCAAAAATCGTTGAAAAAGCGTGGGCCTATTTTTTGCAAAATTGGAAAAACCTCATTTTTGACTTATTTTTGGGGGATATGGAACTTACGAAAGGGGAGGGGGGAAATAAAGAGGTTGGGTACGAGATAATGTCATTTGAGGAGGGGTCATCGAAGACTGGAAGTCGATAAATCTTACCATTTAAGCTCCAGAACAGTGAGGAGTTGAAAAGAAGTCGATTATATAATTGCTCTCTCTTTGAGTTCGAGCAGTAAAAAACATTAAGTTTTGTAATTGAGGACATTGATTCTATTATTTACTAGAGGCAGATGGGGCTATTTTGAACCGTGTACTACACTGTTATACGATTTTTTCGCATATTTCTAAAGGAAACTGGATTTTAATGTAATGTAATTTAGATACACAAAGCAATTGTGGATATAATTTAAATTATGGCAAGGTTAAACTTCATTTAGAAATATGCGAAAAAATGTAGGGGAAAGTACTCTCCCTTCGAACGTTCATGCCTTCGAATAGTGTGATTTTTTTTAATTTTTCTAAGACACTTATACATAGTTATAAATAATTAATAAGAAGCTAACTAATAAACTTCTTATTAATTATTTATAACTATGTATAAGTGTCTTAAAAAAAATTTAAAAAAATCACACTATTCGAAGGCATGAACGTTCGAGGGAAGAGCACTTTCCCCTACATATATCACTATAGGCCCACTGCTCAAAGTAGCCCCATCTCCCCCTATCAATTTTAATGGGTAACAACGGCTTTAATATTGCAAGTACAATTATTTTTGAGCTTGAATATTGTGTAAAATTAATTAGAAATGTTCCAATGCTTTTTTTTTTAATGAGAGAATGCAAAAAGTCTTTTGGATCACCGGCCATCTAAAGCCATATTTTGCTGTAACAAGGCAGAAAAAATATTTATTTTTATTGCCAATTTTTGACCCTCTGGTCCAATGTCTCTTTATGTTTTGTTTAAACATTTGCTTCTTCTAATATTTATTGATGAATGTCTTAAAATTCAAGAAATAAAGAGAATACACATAATAGAAAAACAAATATTTTTGAATAGGGGAAGCGATCCTTTAAACTCAATTCATCTTTTTATTTTATTTTTTATTTTTTGTTGTTTTTTTTCAATTTTATTTATTTTTTGTGAACATGTAATGACCAGCGCACAATAACTTTTGTTTGCAAACATGTTTTCAAAATTTCCTATGAGAATGAGCGAGATGACTAGATCTAGATCTCACTCACTCTTATTGAAATGTCAAAAACATGTTTACAAAACAAAAGTTATTGTGCGTTGAGCATAACACGTGTATCGTTTTATTTTGATTCCTATCGTACTAGTAAAATTTTAGTCATTCTGCTTACGTTAAATACGTTTATTTTACGTCTTTATGACCTAATATTTCGCCTTTTAGGTATATTTACTGAATATTCTGATCTTTTTTATTCTCACAACCTCAGGTCTGTCGATGCCCTTACAGAATCAAGACTTTAACAAATCCTTTATTGCACTATTAGAAGGTTTATAATGATAATTTTGTGTTTAAATGCCTGTAAAAACTTTTAAGCTCTTAAGTGTGCGCCACTTTATTTGTAGTAGTCAAGTCACAGAGACGGAGCCGAGAATAATGCCTTACTTAGAGAATTGTACAAGACAATAAAGATAAGAAAATGCTTCTTGGGGAGTCATAAAAAATTTTCAGAAGGTGGCTAAAAGTAAATCGCAATATTGTGATTTTTTTTCATTTTTAAAGGAGCCTAGGGAGAAGTGGGGCATCTTTGAATTAGGGTAGCTTTGAAATTAGGCTTTCGTTTAGCTTCACAATTGGCATGTTGATCTAAATTATATCATGATAACGTTCAGTTCTATTTAAAAATAGTAGAAAAAAAAAACAATTTGAAAGCTGCCTCAATTCAAACGCACCCCATTTCCCTCAGAACCAAGTTAGGTACAAACATAAGGTACTCAAGCTACATAGAAAAAAAATTACACTAATTGTCGATATGATTAATAGACAATCCTGAATTTTGAACAGAAAATTCATCTTATGTGATAGTCATAAGTCTTCGTTTATGAGGTAGGTTAAATTAAGTTAATTCAAAACCTGCTCCAAATGGAAATTTTTCGCTACTCCAAATGGAAACGTCATTGTTTTCATGATAAATACAGTACTAAATTATTATATTTATATATTTTCTTTACCTCAGTTTCATTATTTAGCTAATTTTGCTCCAAATAAAGCGAAAATCCATTCATATTCACAAATTTTAATTTGGTAATTTCTCAGAAAAATTAAAGGTGTACCTTTTCACCATCGAATTTTTCATCGATCGACTTTGTTTCCCAATGAAAAACACAATAAGGTGACTGTTGTTTATTCGTTTTGTTTAACATTTTTGGCTAATTTTAGTTAAATTAAGTGCTAATCTTTATTGTTAACGGTACGTGAAGTTTTCCAATGAAATAATTACCTATTTCGTGAACAAAAAGGGGTTTTCTGAAGTGTTTGCCCATGCTTCAATAGGAAACCCCGGAAATATGATTTTATGGGGAAATTTTCTTATTGTTTCAGATGGGAAAGGAGAAAAGACCAGGAACAAGAACAAATCCTGCACTCAAGAGAAACTCAATAAGATTTTGGAAGCCTTTCGTTGTGGTTTCACTTACACTGTTTGTCTCCCATTAGAAAATTTCCCTTGTCTCCATTTGGATTAGTTTGTTTCCAATAGCAACATTTTGCACTTGTGCATTTTTCTTGTATTTAAGAAGATTTTATGATATGTTTTAAGAATTTTCACTAAACAGTAACATTCTAGAAGAGTCAAGGAGCAAATTTATGTAATTCCCTTCAGAAAAAATTGAACTCAATGTGTTGGATCTTCTGTCAAAGTTAAAGCATCTGGAAATGGTTTTGAATTAGGACATTTACCCTAATCCAAAAAAAATTAGTACAAGTACTAAATAATTTTGTTCTACAAATAGTTAAAATTACTATATATGGATATTTAGGTGTATTTATAAATTGGATCTCCCAAATTCATTAAATACCATCAATTCCTTGTGTTTAATTTCCAAAAATATCACAGCGAATATTTTAAAATATTTTCCGTTATTTAAAGTTTAAAGTATGAAATACCAGAATTTCACAAAATTCTTCTTGTGAAATATATTAAGTGAAATTAATCTCACTAGCTAACAATTTTGCAATGAAAATTGTTTTCATGGTGTCTGAAGGAGCCACGTCTAAAAATGTCTGGAAGGCCAAAAATGTGAAGGAATATGTATTAAATGACTCAACATGAAATAGGCCAACATGAAGTGTTACGAATAATTCTCATTGCCTCAAATCTAATATTTTCCAGCGAGTTAGTTACAAAAGCACCATCATTTGGTGAAATACCATCATTACAGTGGAAGTAAAACTATTTGCTTCCTCAAAATTTCAAACGTGCGGAGAGTCACATGGAGAAGATATGTTACGCAAATCCCCTAATTTATGAATTCCATTCATTTTAAACTTTAGCAACAGTGAGAATTTCCGCAAATTATCAGTTTCCTCCTTCAGTGGGAAAAGCTCAAATTTAATTTTTCCTTCAGCCCCACAAACCTCCGACTTACCCTTCCCCTGGTTGGGTAAATGTGCGTGTGTGTGTGCG
The DNA here is from genome assembly GCF_024763615.1 of Phlebotomus papatasi. NCBI lineage: Eukaryota > Metazoa > Arthropoda > Insecta > Diptera > Psychodidae > Phlebotomus > Phlebotomus papatasi. The sequence continues at coordinate 6,326,507 of NC_077224.1, read as the reverse complement.
GTTGGAGAGGGCCCCACTCAAGCCTTAGAGGAACTGGATGGGGATGTTTGGGGATTGACTTGACTTGTGCGCCAGTCACATTCTGATCCAATGGGCGTTGATATTTTCAACAAGAACCACGTGCTTTCCCAGCCTGAATTCCAAAACACAATTTTCTTGTGTATTAAATAAATATTTTGTCATTTTATCATCATATTTTTTTTTACCACCCACTTCTCTATCATGTAGCTTTTGGGGGAGGAAGTAAAGAAGTAAATATGAACTATTTATTCCAATCACTCCTCTCAATCATAGCTTCTCCCGAAGCTTTCGTCAAGGAAAACTGTAACTTTTGCACAGCTTTTTTCCCATCCAACTCCCTGTTTAACTTGTACAATTCGCTGAAGTTTTGGAATTTAATTGAAACTTAAGACGTTATTTAGTTTTTTGAATAGTTTCTAGTTTAAAAGTTTCATAGTAATTTTCTTGTAGGTTGTTTTGTGCCGGAATTTCGAAAATTAATTTGTTTTTATTCCGTTTCCTTTGTAAATGATTTTCTTTTCAATCTTTGAAATGCTATTGAAAAACTGATGATTTCTACGAATTTCAAAAATTATTAACCCATTCCTTACCATGGTATTATACATCAAACGCAAATTGAGTGATTTTAGATGATTTATTCCTGGGCAATTTTTATCCAAATTGCTGTCGGGAATTGATTTTTAGTAACTTTAGTTATTCAATTTCTTCGGAAAAATAGTCCGACAGAGATGAAAATACATTTTGTCATTATTTTCTTGCTTCGCTGAAGGTCATACAAAATTTTTGCTGAAAATGGCGGATGGAAAATTCGACATCCCGTCGAATTTGTTAAAATTGGCCTAGTCCCTCTTTCCTGATTTGAATTCTGGTTACCAATTTGCTTTCTTGAATAGTTACTCTATCTAAAGCAGTAGAGTTTGTAATGAATTAATGCACAGAATTTAAATTTAGTGGCCGTTAAGACGTGTGTTTGACAGGGGCTCCCCGCGCCCCCTTAATAGATAAAAAAAAAATTCTTTTCGAAAATAATAGGATAAATAAATAGGACACTAATCCCAAAATATGAACATTCTATCTCAAGTATTTCTGGTACATTGACTGAATGGGTTAAAAGATTTCTGGTGTAGGAGATGATGAACCTGTTCCACATTTTTCTAAATATTTTTTTAACACACCGCAATAATTTAAGAAATAGTTAAATTTTAGAACTTAAATTCGGTTTCTGCACTTTTTGAGTTGTTAATTGTTTTTTTTTTTAATATTTTGCTAATATTTTCATTACGTTTAGTTACATATTTATCTATATATTCATACAACGAGAATAGAGGGCGAATAAGTACACAAGAAGCAATTTTTTCTTAATGCAGTCTTGTAGAATTCCTTAAGTAAGACATTATAGAACCAAAAATCTTAACCCTTATAATGCTCTTGGTTCCGTCACTGAGATTACTATAAGTAAAGTGGCGCACTCTTAAGATTTTAAGAGCCTCTATAGGAATTTCAATAGAAAATTCTCACTTTAAGTCTCTTAAAAGTGCACTAGGGTAAAGTGATACAATTTGGACATAGTGTTACAAGTTGGACAATTCGCCGGTAAAAGTTGGACAGGGATTTTTTCTTGATAAATACAGTAGGGGAATGTTGGCATAGTTCGCACAGAGTGAATCTTCAAACAACGCAAATTTTCTCTTTGTTTACAAGGAGCTAGTTCGTTATTTCTTAGCCATAGGATAGATAATTATTAAGTTCATGAGACGAGATGAGAAATGGTAAGTTAAATATTTACAAACAAAGAGAAAATTCACATCGTTTGAAGGTTCACTCTATGCGAACCATGTCCACTTTCCTCTACTAACTTTTTTTTAAAGTACAATGAACCAAATTATAAAACTAAAGCATTAAAAATATACAAATAAAAATTAAGTACTAAATTTATCAAGAGAAAAATCCCTGTCTGTCCAACTTGTACCATGCTCCAACCTGTACCACTGTACCCTAAAAGGCTTGTCTAATACTTTGTTCTTTAAAGCAGGTATTTTGCTTCTTGGGTAGGTTTAGCGTATGAATAGTGAGTCACAGATCAGGTAATCGTCGCCGATTACTTTCTATGATCGGCTAATCGGCAAGAAATATGAACCGTGAGTGGCAGATCTGTTTATCTTCACAAACAGATTGAGAAGCACAATTACATTATGACATTATGATATGGCTCTCAGATATACTTAAACATAGGAGAAAAATCCTAATTTCAAAGCTGCCTCACTTTCAAGGGTGCCCCACTTCCCCCCACCCCTGAACGAAGTAGATGATAGTTCACAAAGCGATCATACTTCTAAAAGCGAAATAATTCTTGTGAATCTACCAGAAGTAATACCCAATAAAGAATAATTTGTAGGATACAATGAGGTAATTTGAAATCAGACCTCAATTGGATTTTTTAGATTTCAAGCACTACATTCAAGAGTAGGGGGAACTGGGGCACATTTGAAAGTGGGGCACCTTTGAAATTGGGATCAATCTGTTCTCAATCTGTTTGTACAGCTAAATTAAATCAAGATAAGGCTCAATTTTATTTAAAAATAGGTGTAAAATCCTAATTTCAAAGGTGCCCTAGTTTCAAAGGTGACGCACTTTCTTCTACTTCTTCATGGTCTTTTACTTCTTTCCCATCTATAAAATATTGAGAAAATCACAAAATTCCAATTTAGGTTCGATTCCAAATAATTGTATTGGAAAAATTGACACATAATTCTTATTCCGAACTTATAACTTAGTTTTGCGTACCAGTGAATATACGATAGTGCAGAAAACCTGTTACAAAAGCCATATGAATTACTCATATAAAATCGAATAGTATTTATAATTTAATAACTATCTTGATCAAACTGGTTACAATTTTGTGGAAATTGATCTTAAATTATTTCGAAAAGTAACATTGATTTATAAATACAAATAGAAATAGAAAATGATCACACTAATTTACAAAAATCATAGCAATAGTGGTCCCCAACTTTTGAGTCTCCAGCAAATAGTTGACATTCCTCTCGTTCAGTAATAACTTTCCCGTTTTGAGATCTCTCTCCGATTAAGGTTTCTTCTGTACCGATTCGAAGGTATTATTGGAGAGAGCTTATCTAAAGACCAGTTGGAAATTCGAACGTTTGTTTAAACGGTTTAAAGTTTAAACCGATGAGTTATACAAAAGTGAGTAAGCTCATCAAAAGAACCCTTATTTTAATGAAATTGCAATTCAAACACTCTGCTCCCTTAAGGGGGTAGTGTCAATTATAAGGTCTAAAGTGGTATATATATTTTATTGTTTAAATCGATAGATGAACTATCTAAGAATATTTAAAAATTTCAGAAGCTTGTTCGAAGTATTTTCGAAGATACAGACCCGAAGGCAATTGAATTGAATTGGCAATTATAACATTCTTTGTTTGCCAGAAGAAAAATATAGTATTTATTATTGCCTATAGTAGTGAAAAAAAATTGTTAAATTACTAAGAAAGTGTCACTATTTCTTTAAATGTGCCTGATCCAAATAAGACAGACTATGTGGAGCGAAACTCAGAGAGAACCTAAAGATTTGACCACTGCACTGATGAAAGCTTGGAGACTGAGCCGAAAGCTCTGGAAAAAGTCGATGCATTTTCCCTGAGTGATTTTCCACTTCCGACGATTTCCGGACCACAATTGATAATACTAGTTTTCACGTCGGTTTTTTCTTTACAATGAGTACATCTATTTCTAATATTTATTAACCGATTTCAATGAAGAGTTTTTTCCTATTTCCTATTTCAATCTATCAAGTGTTTTCCGGTCCAGAACTTTAAGCATAAAGACTAAGCTACTACTGTATAGGACTATGATCCTGCCAGTCTTCACGTATTCGTCTGAGAGGTGGGTCCTTAGCAAACAGGATTGCGAACTCTTAGCCGCGTTTTGGAGGAGGATTCTATGACGGATTTTTAGCCCCATATGTGAGGAGGGACGATTCCGGAGCCTATACAACCATGAAGTGTATGAGCGCTACCGAGAAGTAACTCTCGTCAAGCAAATACACCTCAATAGGCTCCGGTGGGCTGGTCATTAGGGCGTTTCAATTAGGAAAAAAATTTTTTGGCACTATTCTCACGGTGTTGTATTTGATGAGACAAGAAAGTTTTTCTTCGACGACCATATGATCAGACGCTGTTTAGAGGTGGCTGAACGACCCTCTCTGTAGTGTAAAATCCGGTAAAATCAGAAATTTGTTCTACAGAGAGGGTTGTTCAGCCACCTCTAACAGCGTCTGATCATATGGTCGTAGAAGAAAAACTTTCTTGTCTCATCAAATACAGCACCGTGAGAATAGTGCCAAAAAATTTTTTTCCTAGTTGAAACGCCCTACTGGTCATCTGGTTCGAAAGGATGAGGACGACCCAGCCTGGAAAGCCCTTATCCGGACTCTATGATTCGAGGAAACGAGGTCGCCCCAGCCTCCGATAGACTAGAATAGAATATGACCAGTGATAAGTGATAAGCCCAGAAAAGCTTATGGTAGCTAAGATTCTTAACAGTCAAACTCGGGGTGCTTGCAACTCGGAATGCGTAAAAATTCTAAATTAATAGTACACTGACCAAATTTGTTTTGCTGCTCATTTGCTTTTCTTGTTTTTTTTTTAATATTCAGTTCTTATATTTATTAAATGCATTTAAAAGAAAAATTGTCGAAGGTAAGTAAAATTATGGCGAAATTTGATTTTTCCGGAGACAAATCCTTAGGGAACTGAATGGATCGAGTGGTTGGATATCTCAGAGTGCGAATCCCTTTTAGGTTACCAAGGGTGTAATGATAACTTTTCGACACTATCGAATCAATAGTATCGATAAAGCTCTATCTGTTAGATTGAGCAAACGTCGACTTTTCACGCATTGTTAGGCCATTCATTATGACATTTTTAAAAGAATGTGACTGCTGATAAATATCTATATTACTTACAGGAAGTGCAACTATCTTTTTAAGTTTTCAGAATCGATAGTCGATAGTATCGAAAATAAGTTATCATGCCACCCCAGGAATTTTTCTGGCACGAAAGGTATTCGACTTTCGTCAAGAGAGCTTCACTGAACTAGATTCTATGGGAACTAAGACTGATAAACCCATACTTTTGAATAAGAAAATATGATAATGCATGTCTAGAAATCCTTCTTGTCGGCTGGACTGACCTAGTTCGTCTATTGAATAAGCAATATTTTTATTATTATTTCTTTTTGATTTTCTTAGATTACAGACGAAAAAATTATAAATTTAAATGTGATTGACTTAATTTCTCTGTCCTTAGGATGTTAAGCGATTTCTCACATTTTTTTTCAATTAATATAAAATTGAAAGACTTAAAACATAAAAAAAATTGAAAATTTAAAAGAGAATGTATTTATCTAGATCAGATAATCCAACAAGTTGAAAAAACTGGGGTAAAAAAAACTTTGTGGATGTGCTTTACTAATTCCAAAGCATAAATTTCACTTTAATAGAGGTACTTTGAGGCAGAATGTAGGTATGTTTTTTTTTACAAAACCAATATCAAAAGTTTGGCATAATACACGAAATATTTTTCCGCCTGAAAGTATCAAGGCAAAAATTTTTCTTTTATACCAATCATGGCTGAAGAGTTTCCCTTCAAGCAACTCATCCGTTCGCAATTCTATCTGCGTGAAGCGGAAAAAATTCAAATTGAGCCAATAAAACTATTTTTGATATGGTAAAAGACATAGGGAGAGAAACAAATAAAATAATATTGTAAGTTGATATAAAATCAAAAAAAAAAGAGAAAAAAACACAAAAAAAACTTTCGTCAATTGCTATTGGTAATTTATAGACGAACGCGCCCAAATCGATTTGACTCGTATATCACTTTGACTTTTATTACTTTCCGTTTCCAATTGTCTCTACATTTTTTTTTTCTACTGCTCGCTTCCTGTTCTTCAGATTCTTTTCATTTCCCGCCAATTTAGCGTGCCTTTATTATCCTTGCAGAGAAGAGAGAGACTGTGGAGGACTGTCTTGAGGAAGGGATGAGCCAAAAAAGATAAGTGGAGAACATCAATCGATTGTGATAACCTAATGATTTCTACCAAGGCATTTATTTGCCCTCTAATTAGAATATATCGAACCAACTAATAAACAATGACTTTGCTACGACCAATAATGCCTATATTGATGGATTTGAAGTTACAAGGGGGTCTCCTCGGGGGGTTTGAGGCGACAAGATGACTTGTGGCACGTTGCTCAAGGAGAGGCAACGAACGAAGTCTTTTCCTTATGGTAGAACAGAGAAAAATGGTTCCACTGGGAAATGGTAAGATTGTAATTAAATTTTTGCCATCGTCGTCCGTGTCACTCTCTTGCAGAATAATAAACGATCGCGGAAGTTAATTATGAAAGACGCGGAAAATTTATGATTTGCTTTCACTTTTCGCCACGAGTCCACCCAACAAATACCCAACTGAAAAAATGATTGTCTATTTGTCTCAATTTGTTGCTGGAAGCGCGCGCCAGGGATATTATTCCAATGTTGGGTGTCCCTATACAACGATGCTGTTTTCTGGGAAACCTGGTAATGAAATTTCTGTTTGACCGTGGCGTTTGGGGCTCTATGGCGGTGAATTTGTCATCATTATTTGGACCACAGGATCATTTTGAGGCTGACTCCCCTCTGGATGTTAATTACAAAAACCGCCCCCTCGAGCTTTCCACCCGGTAATTGATGCAAAATTAATTTTAAACACCACCACCAATTTACCTCATTTTTTTCCGCGCACACAACTTCTTGCATTTTACACCTTCACAGACTTTGTGTATTTTTTAATATTAAGAACTGTGCCCTATTTCTCTTTTCATCTTACTTTATACGCTGGAAATTCTCACTAGAAAGTTTCCAAGGGGCTTCTTTATTGCCATTTGAAGCACTGGTTGAATGTCTCATTTTGTCACTTTTGGGATTCACTTAAGTCGTTAAAACTAGATTCTGAATAAAAAGTTTCATTTGAACACTTGAATTAAAAAATAAAATGGGTTAATATTTTGGCTTAAAGTTTGTTGTCCAAGTTTGCTACATTTAATCTTGACTTAGGGTAACGTTTGGTATTTCGGGACACTTTTTAGCACTTTCTAGTTTCAAACAGCTTAACGACTTCTTAAATATTTTTTTTCTTTGTTGATACAAATATTTATATACCTTATTCTATCCAGAATAAGATTCTTATCGAAAAATTTTGAAAAATGCATAATTTTTTATTCAAAATAGCAAAAAATGTAAAGAAGTAAGAGTGGTATATTTCGGGACAGACAAAACTCGCTATTATGCAAATAAATTTCACCGAGCTTGATTATTTATCTTTAAGTAGAAGTTCTAAACTTCACTCTTTCATAAAAATTTTGTTTGAATTTCACTTTTAAAGTGACTTAAATCGAAAAAAATAAGCACTGTTTGTGTTGACATCTGCAAAATTGACCACACTGAAAGTCTTGTAAAAAGTGAAATGTGACACTCAGAATTCACGCGTATTTCATGCTTTAAATTAAATAAAATTTCAGAAGTTTTATGTTTCTCTGATACGCAAAGAGCTTAACATTCCATATAGAACTTAAAAATAAATAGAACACAAATATTTATAGGATATTTTATGTCTCCCAATATACCCATATTATGTCCCGAAAAGCACCTTGTCCAGAAATACCACACGTTACCCTAAAATCTTGTCTTTTCTTATCAGGCAGATCAACCCATTCCTTACCATGAATTTGTTAAAATTGGCGTCATTCCTCTTTCCTGATTTGAATTCTAGTTGCCAATTTGTTATCTTGGATAGTTACTCTATCTAAAAGCAATAGAGTTTGTAATTAATTTCAGTTTAAATTCAGTGACCGTTAGGGCGTGTGTTTGACAGAGGCTCCCCGCGCCCCCATAATAGGTAAAAAAAATTTCTTTTCAAAAAATTCATCTACTAATTTGTAGGAAAATAATCCGACAATATGAACATTCTATCTTAAGTATTTCTGGTACATTGACTGAATGGGTTAATTAAGAATATTTATCATTTTACTGCTCGAACTCAAAGAGAGAGCAGTTATCCAGTCTTTTTTTTAACTTGTGAGACGGCTAGTATAGCCAAATGGTAAGAGATATCGATTTCCGGTCTTCGACGACCCCCCCCCCCATAAGTCAACATTATCTTGCATAGTCTTTTTTGCACAGCCCCGTTCGTGGCGATTCCGGGACCGGATTTGACCATTCTCCTTTAACTGACGTGTCTGCAAGCTCATGCACTTTTCAATCGACGCGACGATAACTCAATATAATTTTTTTGGATTATCGTCACATTTTTCGGTGAGGACGCCTCTTTAGGGTAACCAGTGCGTTGGCCATCATTCAAACTCTTTCGACCACGCTGCTCACCACGCTTCACTCTGCTATCTAAAATTTTACAATGGAAATCGAAGGAGCAGACTTGCCTAAAGTAGAATTCAGTAGGGAAATTCTATAATTTTCGTGGCATTGTCACGCGTGAGGTCGAAATCTGAAAATTCCATTCGAGCTTTTTTTGTTAGATCATATGAGTTCGAAAATGCAATTCATTGAATTTTTAATGAAATCCCTTTACTTGATGATTTTATGAAAACACAGTACGTCTTGGTTAATGTTTAACAAAATTCATTATCATTTGAATTGCCAGAAATCTCAAATATGTGACTTCTGACAATGCCACGTGAGCTGAAATGGCAATATCACGGCTACAGAATTGCATTTTCGAAAAAGCTCTATTCTCTGGCAATGCCATATGGCAAATTTGGTTTGAAGAGTTTTTTCGAAAATGCGATTCTGTAGCCGTGACATTGCCACGGCTAAAAAGGTGTCTAAAGACGAAATGTTCAGCTTTTTACAATGTTAGAAAAACCTAATTCTTTCCGTACAGAAGTAGATCTTGAAAAATTTGAAAATCTATTTGAAAATCTAAAAAAGAGACTTTCTTACTTTTTAATACTTTCGCAAGATGGCGGAAGTTACATCTTGTTCGAATTTCGAAGTGCTAAAGTGTCAAAATGTGACGGTCTTCACATTGTTGTGAGGGAAAAAACTGAACAACAATCTTTACTGTTCTCGCCCCAAGTATTTAATCACTCCATAATCACTGAGTAACTCTTTTGCGAGCTTTTTAGTGTGATATTTGATAAATTTTCTCTAACTTGTTCGAAAATTTAGTATGAAAATTCGAAATTAAATTTGAATTCTTCGAATATCAACGACTTTTTGTGCAAATAGAGTTCCATTTACCTTTCATCCAAGACACTATTGGAGAATCAAAATCTACTTGTGATTGGGCTATTTTATTGGGAAAAACTAAAGAGATCACTTTCGAGGTAATGTCATTTGAGGAGGAGTCATCGAAGACTGGAAGTTGATATCTCTTACCGTTTGAATTTTATATGGGTCAAAAGAGTGAAAAAGTATTTTTAAATTAGGACCATTACCGTTTTTAAACATCTGAATAGGATGGGTGTCCAATGTAACATAATGTGCAGAGGATGCAATCAAACTGAGGAGACGGTCACTCACTATGTGTGTGACTGCCCCAGCTTATGCAACATCAGACGGGTGCTGCTAGGTAAAGCGGTATTGTCTGATGAAGACCTATCAAGATTAAAGCCGCCCTGTTTAATGGAGTTTATCCGAAAAACGGGCTGGCTTGAACCATCTTGCCCTTAACAGGGATTAATTTAACCGGGGATGCATAATGGGCCCAAAAGGAGGCCTGGGTGCAGCGGTTCCGCGAGGAACCGCCCCACTGTAATCTAATTTAATCTAACCGTTTTTAAATTAGGGCCATTACCGTTACTTTACCAATTCACCACCGATTGTGACCGATGCAGTCTTTTAGGAATTAAAATGTCTTTCAAAAGTTTTTAAATTTGTCCAAATCCGTTGAAAATCGGGCCCTCCAGGGTGGATGACCTTTGGCCTTGGATAATCCAAGATGGCGAATTAACCGGTGAAAGGTGTCTAAGTACGAAATGTTCAGCTTGACTAACTACAAAACATATCTGAAAATCATTGAAAACGCTAGGGCCTTTTGCAAAGTCGAAAAAACATGTTTTTCGAGGGGATAGAAAGGGTGGCGGGTACTTTGGGTAAGTTAGTTCGCTAGAGCATGCTGACTTGTGGGGGGTCACCGAAGACCGGAAGTCAATATCTCTTATCGTTTAGCATCCAGGATGGTGAGAATTTGAAAAAAAGAAATTGGATTGTGAAAACTGCTCTCTCTTGGAGTTCGAGCAATTAAAATTCTCTCTCAATATTAAAAGAACATTTTTAAGTGCTCGGACTCCAAGAGCGAGCAGTTTTCACAATCCAATTTGTTTTAATAAAAATGTCCCCTCTACAGAAATTGTTTAATAAAAATCTTTTCCTTTTAAATAAAATCACTATAACGTATGGGACCTATCGTTAAAATGATCTCAACCTCTTCAGACTCAGACATAATAAGTATGCCCTAAAATTTCATTGTATTCGCTTCCTAAACACCGAAAATGCAGTCCGGTCAAAACATTTTCGATTATAACACAGGTCAGGGAATATCGAGGAAGGAGTGTGATTGTGATTATCTCTGTAAGATTATCTCCGACGAGGTTGAAAAGTTAATTTACACTGAAACTGTAAAACTCTATTAAATATAAGGACTTAGCTAAATCAATAAAAGAGGAAATTTTACTCATTGATGATTGAATCTTAGAACAATAACAGGAAAGATGGGAAAGATTCTAAGCTTTTTAAAGCTTAAAAGATCTCTTACAAAAACTCAACATAAGTACTTTATCGATGTTGTGTTGAATTGCATGGGCATATAATGCCTTTAAGGACTCTCAAGAGCAAATACGCAATAGTTAAATGAGATTTCGATAATGAATTATTCCAAGCATGGCCCACAGAAAGATGCTGATAGAATTTCTCCATTTGATTATGTTGATCTTTGTCCCCATTGCACATTCTCTTTGATAAGGAGAGTCAATTAAAGATGTTTATGGGTGCAAAGAAGCGCTAAAGAGTCTGTGAAAGTGCATTTGAATTTGTCCAGGAACCCTCCGTCTTGAAACTTGATCTGCAAATCACTTCAAATGGGAAGACTTTGGAGGGCACATAAATTGTCATCCCCTCATTTTGATTGCCTCCAGAGAAGTCATCCTCCGTTTGTGAAGTGTGTGTGAGGAAGGAAGAAATAAATGGAAGATGAGGTGCTGATATGGGGTGAGTATCACACCCCTCGGCCACTTTTATTTTGAGTTGGGGGACATCATAAATAACTGGCTTGTTTTCGCCTGGAGGTGTGGGATTTTTCTTTTTTTTTTCTTGTGTTAGGGGTGAGAGAAAGTTCAAGACGTGGGTTTTTGATGCTTTGCCTCGTTTCTCTTCTGGGCAATTCCCACTTGGTGGAGTTTGTCCCAAGAGCAAAAACCAGAGAGTCTGGGCTTGAAGTATGAGGAAGCAAGAATTCTTATACAAACAGCAATCGTTTGATTTGGCGTCGTATTGGATTTTGGAAAGTGGTGTGAAGATGGAAGATGGTAAAGCCAAAAGTGATACAATTTCAATGATTCTCCTTCTTTTCAACAATTTGGGGGTATCATAAAGGCGAAAAGGATGATGTTGGTGGGGCAATTCATTGAAGAGACACGCAAAAGGGATTTTCTAGGGCGATGGATGATGGTGTTTTCCTCTCGATTTGCAGAGTCACCCCTCAAACTATCTTTTGCATGTTTTCTCTTACGACTTTTCGCCTTTGCGAATCATCACCATCTCAATGGGTCACTTTTGCCAAACACAGAGGAAGCAAAAGGCACGAAAAAAAAATGTTATTGCTCCCAGTATCATCTCTCTTCCTCTTCCGGGGGATCCTTTTTCCTGGTTATTTATTGCATGATTCCATCTTCCTTCTCTATTACTCCACGCAAGGAAATCCTTCAATGGTCTGTTGAATGGGGGATCCCCAGGAAGGGTGAGACATAAGCAGTTGAAAAATAAATTGAATAAACTGTGAATCACGCTCATAAATTCCCACACCCTGCCAAACCAAGTCACCCCCCCATATGAATGTGCCAGAGAATTGAGATCCGGTGATAAGGAGATACTGTAAAATTTTCTCATAACACCACCCACATGGACAACAAAAGCCCGTCCACCAGTCATCATTTCAATCGATTGCTCCCGGAGAAACCTCTCATGACACAAGAAAAGGTCACGATTTCGGAAAATATCTCCTTCCCTGAATTTCAAATGCTTTCACCCCATTCCAACCCCAATCCACCCATTCAATAACTATGGCTAAAACGTTCCGACTTTCTTTCTTTTTTTTTTTTTTTTGAAGAAGTTTTTCTTATACAAAAGTTGCCCAAAATTTTCAATTTTGAAAGTTTACATTGTTGGAAGGTGCTTGAAAGTGAAATAATTGTTGCAAAAATGCCACAAAGTTGAATTGCAATTTTTGTTTAACAACATTTTCGTTGAACCTTTAAATAAAGTTAAATTGTAGGGGAAACTGGGGCACCACCATACACTGCGAATTTTAATCAGAAATTCGATTTCAGAGGACAAGCCTCATAGAAACGTATAGGCATTATAGGGATGCTTGTCCACTGAAGGAATGGTCGATATAGTCATAGCTCATAGTCCAAGTAAAGCGTGTGCACATTAAGATTGTTCCCAAGAACATTGCTTTAAAAATGAAGTCTTCTACATAATTTTAAAAAAAAAGAAAAATATGTTTTGAAACTTTAATTCATTGTAGATTTATTAGATATACAGTAGAGTCTCTCAAATTCGAACGTCGTTTGGATTCAAAATGTAAATTGTGAGGTTATGTTAGAAAGTTCGTATTCTAGGTGAATGAAAATCATATTTATGTGCTTCTTCTTGAATGTTTACATACATTATTATCGTATAAAATGAAAAGGAAGTATGTTACCACTAAAACTTGCGAGAAAGTACGAGAATTTGATTCAAAGTACAATTTAATCTGACACAAATTTCGTTAGTTTTGAAAAAATCGTTCGAATTTGGAAGGGTCAAAAATACCCCCCGAGCGTTCGAATTTATGAGACTCTACTGTATTAGTTTTGTTATTCAAGTATTTTATTGGCGAAATCTCGAATCTTCTTCTTGAGTCCTCCCATCAAATTCAGTACAAGATCATCGTCGCAGTTCTTGGTTGTTTCATTCCATTTTTTCTTGAAGTCCTCGATGTTCTCGACGCGTTTAGCCTTCTTCTTCAGATCGTATTTGATAATAGCCCAATTTGTTTCAAATGGACGGAGATTTGGAGTGTTTGGCGGATTCATTTCCTTAGGTAAATAACGTACGTCGTTCTCCTCGTACTATTCTTTAGTTGCTTTGGAGTAATGGCACGACGCCAAATCTGGCCAGAAGATCGGGGGTATGTCATGGCATCTGTACAGATGCAACAGGCGTTTTTGGAGGCACTCCGTGATGTAAATTGATGAGTTCATGTTGCCCTGCATGAAAAACGCCTTGCACTGACTTCCACATGAGCAGATCGCCATTCAAACCATGCATTTTTTGGAAACTTTTCATAATTTTTGTACCTGTACTTTTTCTTACATCCTGTGCGAGACATCCATCAAGATGCACACACTAAATATAGGCATCATCTTATCGTGCAGCCTTCGAGCCCGTGTTTTAGCTGACTGACTTTGTGCATCCGTGCGACGAGGGACTGCTTGGGCCTTAAAAGTCTTTAGTCCATTCATCTGTTTGATTTTGTGCACAAGACTGGGAGAACATTTAAGTTTTTTAGCCATATCCCTCACAGATGTCGAAGGATTGTTCTTGTAGAACATGATCACCTTTTCTCCAAATCTCGATTTCCAATACCCCGTTTTTTTCCATATCCAGGTTTCTGGGATGTGATTTTACTGTCGAGGAATCTCAGAATCACCCTCCGGACGGTCTGGCGTGAGGTATTTGTGAGTTTTCCAAGGTCCGCGTAATTGATTCCAGGATTTTTTAGATACGTGTACGCGATCAGTTCCCTTCTCTTTTCCATTATTATTTTATAATAATAATGATAATGCTGGCACAACATTCCATGAAGGAACAAGGCCTTCATGGAATTAAATGAGATTCGAACCCGGGACACTTGCATCATAGAGCGAGTGCTCTACTATTTGACCAATTAAGTGCTCTTATTATTTCGTGTCTCAGTCAAAAATGAACAGAATTTAATGAGAGTTTCACCAAAAGAAAGGTAAAAACACGTGTTACAATGTTTACATACAACGAGAATTCAGAGATAGTGAAATCTGTCATAAAAATATCAAATAATTTGGTACAATCTTGTCGTGGACATGCTTTAGTACGTAATTTAACTTATTCGAAAAGACTTAATATTATGCTATTTTACTGCTCGAACTCAAAGAGAAAGCAATTATATTATCAACTTTTTTTCAACCTGTCACCGCCCTAAAGCTTAAACGGTAAGAGATATCAAGTGCCGGTCTTCGGTGACCCATAACAAAAAACGATGTCTCTGGATTTTTTTTTCTTTTTCCCCTCATCCTCCTCCATCCTCAACGATCCCACCAACACCAAGTCGAACATTTTGTCCAAACATAGGTATGACCTAAAAAAATCGCCATCTTGAATTTTTGAAGAAAAAAGTTTTTACTGTTTTTACTACTTTATGGCCTCTACACATTGGGAGAAATTTTTGTCAAAAATTGCTTTTTTGAAGGAAATTCCCTGCAGCGTTGTAGGGGGAAACGTCAAATTTCTGTCAAAAACGCAATTTTTCACAAAAAATGCTCCCAATGAGCCTGATCACAAGTAGATTTTGATTCTCCAATAGTGTCTTGGATGAAAGGTAAATGGAACTCTATTTGCACAAAAAGTCGTTGAAGTTCGAAGAATTCAAATTTAATTTCGAATTTTCATACTAAATTTTCGAACAAGGTGGGGAAAATTTATCAAATATCACACTAAAAAGCTGGCAAAAGAGTTACTCAGTGATTATGGAGTGATTAAATACTGGGGCAAGAACAGTAATCATCGTTGTTCAGTTTTTTTCCTCACAACAATGTGGAGATCGTCACTTTTTGACACTTAAGCACTTCGAAATTCGAACAGGATGTAATTTCCGCCACCTTGCGAAAGTATTAAGAAGTAAGAAAGTCTCTTTTTTGGATCTTCAAATAGATTTTCGAATTTTTCAAGATCTACTTCTGTACGGAAAGAATGTGTAGACACCTTTAGAAGATCTATTTTTCATCCGATTTGGTTAAATTTGAATTTTTTGGAAAAGCCTTGAAATTTCTAATCCGATTACATCGCAATCGGTAATAAATCGGATAAGTACCCATGAATTACCTATCTTTTTTTTTAAATATTCCTTTTTCTGTCCCTAAAATTGTTACCCATGTAGAGGCGAAACGGTAAGAGATACGAACTTACGATCATCGGAGGATCGCTCCTTAAGTCGATCTAAGGAACATTATTATGATTTTTATTCCCCAACCAACCCTTCCAGCCCCACCAAAACCATGTTTTGTTGGTTTTTCTCGAAAACAGGTCTTACGATTTCTTTTATATTTGGATATGTTTTGGAGGTGGTCCAGGCGAACATTTCGTCCAAACGTACCTATGACCCCTATGACCTAATTAAATCGCCATTTAGAATTTTCGAAACTCAAAGTTTAACTGATCTTGAAATCCGTAATGAATCGTTTGAGTATTCGTAAATGACTTGCATTTCTCGTATTTACATTTTTTGTTTGGCTTTATGCTTTTAACTCATGCTAAATACGTTCTTAACCCTTTAAGGACGATTAAGTAAATACGAGACCCTTTAAGAACGATACGGTGATCCAAAAATGAAATTTTCGCTACGGCTTTCTAAAGTTATGTTTCGCCCTAAGACATCAGAAAAACTGTTTTTTTTTTCTGACCCTCAATTTTTGAGCCTCTCGTCCTTAAAGGGTTAAATGATTATTTATTTACCAATTTCTTTATTTTGAAATGCTTTTGTGATTTATGAAACAATTTGATCTCTACGCTGAGAAAAAACGGGGGTGCGATTAACTTTTTTTCCTCATAACTTTAACACTTTTTAGGTGTAAAAATATATCAACATTTTTTAATGTTAATTTTACACCTTTTTAAGGGTAAAATCAACATGAAAGAAGGGTAACTTTAACCCCTAATACACCTAAAAAGCATAATATTTACACCGATTTCGGATCAATACTGCAGGATAAAATAAACATTTCCGGAATGTTATTTTAACTTTAATGGATTTCTCTCAGTGTAGTAGATCAGTAAGCACCAAATTCCGTAAAGCTGGGACGGTTTGCCATCTCTTTTTGTATGCATAAAGCGCGAAAAGCCATTCCTCGCGGTTATTCTCCAACCTGAAAATTATGCATAATCCCAGGACTTCCTGTAAATTTAAATGAAGTATTTTTATAAAACAAAAAAAACATCTAACAGAAAAAATATCCCAGTTTAATATTGAACAATTTATCCAGAAAGTATACTCTAACAATATTATAAAGTATTTCCACTGAAAGATGGAAACATGGAAATGTTCAATTTATTCTGTGCAATGTTCAATGTTAGTTTCCACTAACTTGAGCCATATCTGACTGTTGGGAAAGTTTCTTGAGAGACCGTCTAATTGAGGATGTAAAGTGGAGGAATCCTTTTCAAGTCACACCAATATATTGGACAATTTGCCAGTGACATACATGAAAGTCAGAGACTTTGGGGATTCGATTGAACACAAAAGAAGTACATGCACAGTGGATATTACTCAAAGGAAGTGAACGCAATTGAGTGATTTTGTACAAGGAATAAATTTACCATTTCCGAGTGGTCTTGTTGAGGTAAAACCCATCTGCCTCTAACTCTCCCAGTATTCCAGGAGTGTATCGATCAGGGGCTTTGTCGGTTGGCAAGATAGCTCTTCTGTGGAAGTTTATTGTGGATTAGACAAATGGAATTTTGCACTGTGAGAAACTTTCTCACGGAGGTCGGTACGAGTGGAGGAGAACGTCATTATTCAAAATGACAAGATTGATTTGCAATTTGAGGAGCAACAACGGAAAAATGTTATACATTTTGCCTTCTGGAGGGTGTCACACAGGCCAAAGTCTCGGAGTAAAATCTATAGGGCGGAATATGGGTTCTGGGTAATAAGGAAAAGGACACAAAGTTCATACTTTTTCGGGGATACAAAAGTTTCCTATGGCATATAAAAGTTAGTCCTTTCCTTCCACCAAATGGCATCTATCTTTCGAGTGTCTCCTTCTTCTTAAGGTATTGTCAGAAAATTGAATGGGACAAGTTCAAATCGTTCCTAGGCTGGTTTATTGGTGGAGTAATTTAATTAAATTACACAAGAAATTTCCATAGGAAATCCAACAGCGTTTTGCGTCACGAATACAGTATTTTTACTATGAGCTCCACAACAATGACTAAACTAGGTGTCCCAAAAATAAGTTTAAAATTTAAAGTTAAATATGTAATTACCTTCATAGAAGATAATCAAATTGTGTTACGCTTATTGAGACTTAAAAAAAAAACCTACGTGTTTATTATATTGCTAAGTCTATAATCTAATGAATAAAGAGAAGCCTGCAAACTCAAATTCTCTGCTTAAACTCTAATTATTTAAAAAACAAAAAAAAACATTTAAGGGGTAACATCTACCAGAATGCCTAATCATGTACTGCTACGCCGCAATTTTGTAACTAAAATTGAGGAAAAAATATATTTTTTGTGCTCCTCAATATAAACCCTTAAAAATTTCATATTTATCAATTGATTAGCAAAGTTACAAAAAAAATCACAAAAAAACATTTTGATTTTAGGCGTTCTTAAGCTTTTCCCAGTTCTAACTTCGAACTTTGAACTCCACATCGCTCCTTGGAAATTACAAGGGGCCAACTAATTTTCAGCCATTTTTCAGGATACACCATGAAAGATTCAACTTTGTGTAAATAAGTATCTCAATTTAATGACCGAACAAAAATAATTTATTTATTTTCTATTTGCATGAGCACTAATATAAACATCGAAACTTTTATATTTTTACCTTTCAAAATATATTTTTTAATGAGTTAGCTCCTTGTCGTTCTAAATGATCCGCAAATTTTGCTGAAATTAGTATGACAAGGGATCTACTTGCTTGAGTTAGCCCCCTGTTTCACAAAAAATTGAACGATGAATATATTTTATGCCCCTTTACTTTAAACAAAATTATGCGAGTAATCAAAAAGATTAAAATTAAAAAAAAACTTTTCTAATAACGAAATTTAATGACTTATATCATCTGAAAATTTATTAAATTGTCTTTCTAAGTGCATTAGAATCTCAAAATCGCCAAAAAGTGAGTTGGCCCCTTGTAATTTCCAAGGAGCGACATAGAGTACGATAGGGGAAAGCGCGCTACCTTCGGACGACTCTACCTTTGGACAATTCTATTTTTTCTCTATGTTCCTTATGAATTTCACCCATAGCTCTTTACTGACAATTTGAGGCATAAGACTAGCTATTAAAATATAATATTGTAATGTGCCAAATTAATTTACAATACATTAAAAAAAATTGTTCAAAAACAATCGTCCGAAATAGCGCGCTTTCCCTATATGTATGTTTAACTCTTTCGTCTCTTTTGGGACTCTGAGTGCCCAAAGCAGCATATGAATATTCAGTGAAAAACAATGTTTTTTAATTATTCAGAACTGAGAAAAATTCAATTCTTTTGGATGATTACAAACTAGAATGGTGTCCAAATGTAAGATATTTTTTGTAGGACCTCAATTAATTCCTGAGCTTAGATATTTTCGATTAAAAAAATGTGAAATTGGCTTGCAGCATATGCTGCGGTCCAGAAAGAGTTAAGACGTTTAGACCAAAAGGGTTCTATTGTGCTCGGATGCAAAGAGAGGGCAGAAGGGAGGAAAATGGGGCAGTAGTAGTCATGGGGTAGGTGTAAACACTGTGATTTTTTAAATTAGATATTGGACTTCAGAAGGTGAGATCCAGGGTGGATGAAAAAAATGCAACAATTTTCAGAGTACATAGCTGTCAAACCACTGCCTGGTGACAGCGATTTCATATTTTGCATAGTGGTAGTTCATTTTATCGGTTAAAAACCTACAATAGAATTTTCGATAATATTTTGTAAAACTTTTTTAAACCGTAATGGAACTCAAACGTGACAATTTAATGTCGCTCTATTTTGCAGGAAATGAGCTGTCAATCGATCAGGAGGATTTGGAAATGTGGAGGCCCAGTGACCATTTGTGGTAGGGGCCACAAAAATTTTACGTTTTCCAACAGTGCAACAGTGTGAGCTATGCCAAGTCCTAAAGCCTGATTTTGTTTTTACTACTTGAAGAACTATACAGAGAAAACAGTAGAATTACTCAATTTTTTGCTTATAAATTAGACAAGTTCACTGAAATTATATCATTGAAATTTTGAGTGATTCGAACTCTGGTTCAATTCATTTATATAAATTTAACAGATTGATACAAAAAATACGCAAAACAATAAATTTTACTAAATTCTCAGAATCGAGAACACAATACCTTTAAAAGCTTTAAAGGTACATTTAAAAGTATTTCGTGTTGATTTCATCCAGAAATATTAAGAATTAGAGTAAGAGCTCATAATTTTGAACAGTTTCTAAACTTGGACACTTTGAGGGTAAAGTTGGACACTAAAAATAAGTTGATTAAAATTATGGATTTTTATTCCAATATTTGATGAATAATGAATTATATCTAAGTATTTATTCTTTTTGGAAGATTTTAACACTAAATACGTTAAATTTTGAATATGATTTGAGATAAAATTGCTTTGTTGAAAATTCAGTGAGAGCAATTGCTTACGAGAAATATGATATGATGATTTAAGTGATATTATTAAATATTCATTGATTATTGTATTGATTCACATTTATAGTAACTTGTTGAGTTGACCTTGAAAAAATCGCGAGATAGGGGTTCGTGACATTAAATGCTCTAATCGCTAATAGCAATTTTATTTGCAGTTTTTTTTTTGTTAATAATTTTTATTTCCTGACAATTGTAACCATGGTACACTTCTTAAATATGGAGGCCCGGTGCCGTGGCCTCAAGGAACCCACCTAAATCCGGTACTGGGTACATTGTAGGGGGAGGTGGGGCTACTTTGAAGGTGCTTCGTGAGGGCCAAAAACAAATGGTCAGTAAAAAGTCAAAAGTAATCAGCAGAAAATCAAATTTGATCAGCAAATAATTCGAAATAATCAGCAAAAATTTTCAATTTTGTTAGTAAAAAGTTAAATTTGGTCAGTAAAAACTTCGAATTGATCAGTAGATATATTCGAGTTGATCAGTAAAAAATTAAAAATTAATCAGCAAAATATTAAAAATGGTCAGTAAAAAGAAAATATGGTCAGTAAAAAATTAAAAATGAGCAGCAAAAAAAATTAAAAAAGCAGTAAAAAATTAAAAATGAGCAGTAAAAAATAAAAAGTGGTCAGCAAAAAATTAAAAGAGGTCAGTAAAAAATTAAAAGTGGTCAGTAAAAAATAAAAATCGGACAGTAAAAAATTAAAAATGAGCAGTAAAAAATAAAAAGTGGTCAGCAAAAAATTAAAAGAGGTCAGTAAAAAATTAAAAGTGGTCAGTAAAAAATAAAAATCGGACAGTAAAAAATTAAAAACGAGCAGTAAAAAATAAAAATTGGTCAGCAAAAAATTAAAAGAGGTCAGTAAAAAATTAAAAGTGGTCAGTAAAAAATAAAAATCGGACAGTAAAAAATTAAAAACGAGCAGTAAAAAATAAAAATTGGTCAGTAAAAGATTAAAAGTGGTCAGTAAAAAATAAAAATTGGTCAGTAAAAAATTAAAAGTGACCAGTAAAAAATTAAATGTGGTCAGTTTGCTGCCCTTCTTTTATATTTTACTGACCATTTTTTTAATTTTTTACTGATCATTTCGAATTTTTTGCTGACCAAATTTGACTTTTTACTGCTCGTTTATTCAATGCCCTTCATGAGTGATGTCAGAGAAGAGATTTCTACGAAATTTGAGAAAAACGATGTTTGTTTAGGGATCGTCTTTTGTAACACCTGGACCGGTCAACCGTGCCTATTGTCCAGAGAAGCAAATGAGGCGGCACAGGCTCTTTCTCCACTGGAGCATATATGTATATAGCAAATGATTTATGATTCTGTGTGTGCGCTTTCATTAGTGGGGCGCCCATCAGCGAATTGTGGCTGAATTTGTAATTCTAACTCTCTGCATATTGTAACTGAGCTGTGTTCTTTTGAGGGTGGCAGGAATGGTCCATGGCGCCTGGCAGGACAACCAAACACCAAAGGGGCGGCAGTCATCAGGGGGTTTGTTCAATAATACAACAAACTATATTCTCTGTCCCGTTGTCCTTTATACCATGTACTGTCTTCCTCCTCTGTTTCCGTTTCAAACTCCTCATTTTCACAAACTGAAAATTCTCTCCTCTCCCAATGAATTTTCCCACCACCAAAAATCCCTTTTGCAGCAAAAGACTGGAGAAATTTCCAATTTCTTCCAATTAGTTTTGCACACACTGACAAATATATTTCACTTTGAGGCCGTATAGTGGATGGATCAGAAGAGGAAACCCCTTTTATGAATTTTCATGGGTTCTTTGGGTAAAATATCCTCAGTTGTCTAATGAAAAGTCTCCTTCTTCAAGGAATCTCACACCAATTTCCACAACCCAAATGATTGTTCATTTACAAGAGGCTCTCGGGGCCCCACGCACAGCATCCCACCCACAAAATGAGACTGCTGAAGAGGGTGCCAAAAGCAAAGTGTATTAACATTCTCTGATCCGAGCGATTAACCCACTTTACACTGTGTCTTTGCCCACCACCCTCAGCCCAAAACTCAATTGAATGTTTATTTCCACATAATTCCTGAGGTACACTGTTATAAATGGCAAAGTAAATTGCTAGTAAAATATTATTAGGGGAGGGTTAGGTGATTAATATGATTGCCACTCACGCTTCGTTCGGCTGCCGATCAGCCGATTTGTCACACGGTTCACTCACTTAAGCTTAGAATCATCCCCTACTGGGAGGGGGCAGTTCCACACATGAATTTTAAATTGAAACTTGAACTTATTTTTACAAAAAGGCGATAAGTGCAATGAAATTTTAGTGTCTCCTGTCACTTTCAATTGGTCTTAAGGTTATTATATAAATTTTAAAAATAATACCCTTGTTAGGGTACAAAGTAGGGTGTCAATAAATCCTGACACGACTTCTTAAAGTCGTCAGTTAAATCAGCATTTGTCGTAACTTCATTTTTGCGATTTTGGGATATATACATATTTAGAATCGGCGTCATTTTGTTTATTAAACTCACTTGAGAAAAAGAAACATTTATAGACCCATTAAAAATTATTTTAAACAAAAATTATCGTAAGTGCCCTTAATTAATAAAAATTTATCAGAATTTGTCGTAACTTCCATTTTTGGGGAAGTTACGACAAATTTTCATACAAAATTTGCTCTAATCAGCATTTGCCGTAACTTTTTTAGCTCGCTTGCGAAGCTTGTAATTTGCAGCGAAAATTTAATATTTCTCATTAAAACGTTCACAAACTCTTCCATATATCCAAAGATAGTGCGAATAATGCAACATTAAATCATTTTAATTCAATATTTGTGAGAAAAAAAGTGAGGAAAAATCCCTGCCCATCTGTCATTATTTCAAAACAAAACAAGCGATGCGGCGCACAAAATTTATCAAATAAAATTTATGAAATAAAAGCTTTTAGTGACAAGGACCACAGTTTAATTGACCAATTTAGTGAAAAAAGGCACTCATTATCACTAGAGCAATTAAAATTGATATAATGTGTTTTTGAAAATTGTCGTAACTTCCAAGATCTCCATACATTGGAAGTTACGGCTTTATAAACGATGCAAGTTACGGTAAAATATTACTGTGTTTCTTCTAACATATATCTCAATATCTCAGCTTTTAAATCATTTTATAAAGATTTTCTCAAGTTAACTTACAGTTTATTAGTGCCACTTTTATTATTTTGACTCAAAAGTATCGCATTCGGGGCTCATTTTTAAGAAAAATAATATTGAACTGAAAATTTCGTCTCCTGAAAAGTTGTCAAAAGGAAGTTACGACAAATGCTGATTTAACTGACGAAGTGTCAATAGGTGTTCTTTTCACCCTAGGGATTTATTCTTGAAAAGAGCAACTTTATTTTAAACGGTCAGAATTAAAATTGTTGATATTAAAATTTATCGATAAATTGACGAGACTATTGAGATTTTGGAGCACAATAATTCGATTGTATTTCGCTATTTAGAAAAGCTTGGATATGTTCAAAAGCCCGATACATATGGGTGCAACATCTTTTCACTAAAAAAAAAGAGAACTATAGAAACTGTATGAAGTGTATTATCGGTTATTATAGTACTTTTGGTCGTAAACTTTTAACCAAAGACCTCTTTATCCAATTCCGTAGTACAGGATTCACAGGATCCTGTGTTGTGGTTGAACGGGTATGAAGTCTTTGGGGTTAACGGCAATGAAGTAAGAGCGTGGTGGTGCATACGGTTTTGAGAGAAACAGAGAAACCTTAAAAACATCTCACTGATCTGACCGCTATCCTATCGGATGATCTATTTTTCAGAGTAACTTAAGTAACTTTTCCATATGTGATAGAAAATAAATAAACTTTTGAAAAACAATCATTTTTGATACAATCATAATTTTTTTTTGAAATGCATAAATAATATTTATGGATTATAGGCAACTCATTTGCACAAAGAAAAGTTTTAAAAAGTTTTTTTTTTCATTGTTTACATCTTATTTCTCCAATATAACTTTGTCAAGAAATTCTTGGGCGATACTGTACTTCTGAAGTACTAAATTAGTTGTAGCACTCGTACTTTTGGTCTCTTACCTCTTTTACAGACTTTCAAAAACAGTTTCAATAAATTAAATACGACAATATATATTTTTAGAGACTCTCTTTTCCAAAAGTAGCTTCACTGGTTTCTTAGAAAATCCCAAGAAGAAATTCTGTTTGCTCGTAAAACACATATAATACTAAATATCGTTAGTATGTAAGAAAGCTGCCGATAGAAATTCAAAAGATAAGCAAAATATTAAAAAAATACAGGTAAAAATAAATCTCCTGAGAATTTTTTAAGTTTTCCTAATTAGATTTTTTATAATTATTAAATAAATTATTGATTACTAAGTATGAGAAGTGCATAAAGTGCAAGAAGTGCTGGAAGTATTACAGTATTTTTGGGAGTTTTCCGAAATGCTAAAAGTGTAAAGGGCTCTTCCATACAAATTGTGGAAGTGTCTGGAAGTGATGTACACATTTCCACCCCTAATATATCCCCCTTGCTTTTTGAATTTCGGATTGATCTTAAAATTTTTCAAAGTCGACTTGTGAATGGTTTAGATCATTTGTCCTCAGGGTTGGGCGAATTTTTTACATTTTATATCATTATTTACATAGTAAAAAAAGCCTTTAACATGTGATACATTTTTAACATGTAAAATTAAAATGTAAAAAATGTAAAATTGATTGACACTCATCAAATATCAAGTTAATTTTTTTTTACTCAATCAAAGATTTCGCTGTAATCAGAAAAATATTATATAAAGTTTGTCATCTAAAATGCATGATGTAATTTACTGGCAATACCAATTCAATTTCTACTACCTGGTTAAACCAATATAATAGTAACCATCTAAACGATTAATAATTTTTGAACTTCTATATCTACATGCTCAGGGAGTTTTACAATTGTTCCGTGGTTTCTGCTAATCATAAATATTGTAAAAATCATTGAAATTAAGATGTATTTCCTTTTCTCTTCATAACGATATTTTTTTTTGGGGATTTTGCTATATACCTTGTCCGAGACATCACATTTCAGAAAACAATGTTCATGAAGAAAATTAGTGTCTCCTTGCTAACACTGATTCTGATGTAATGAATGTTTCTGTGGTAATATTCTAAAAACCATCGTGCTTTATTATTAAAATAAGACTAACGTATTAAACAAAACTTCACACAGAAATTATGATATTGTATCTATTTTTAATAAAATCTGCACAGAATCCGAGTAAAAACGATCTTAATTGCTAAACGTTGCGTTCGAAAGCTGTGAGGATTTTATATTCAATTTTAACCGTTTTGTGCTGATACTGTGCGCTCTTTATTTGCAATTTTAACATATTCGTGTTAAAGCTCTGAGTGTATTACATACAAGTGAAATCATTTTAAGCTTAAGTTGTGGAGGATTTGAACATAATATTAACCAGTTTA
The DNA here is from genome assembly GCF_024763615.1 of Phlebotomus papatasi. NCBI lineage: Eukaryota > Metazoa > Arthropoda > Insecta > Diptera > Psychodidae > Phlebotomus > Phlebotomus papatasi. The sequence continues at coordinate 6,301,078 of NC_077224.1, read as the reverse complement.
TGCTGAACCAGTGCCGGTTCTGTGACAACTTTTTTTTAAACTTAAGCTGTGCGGGTTTTATGCAAAAATTATGATCGTTTTTACTGAAGATTGATTTAAAAATATATTTTTTGACTTTGTTCTTTGCGTGGTGCGTTCAACCCCTTTATGTTATATCAAGAACATAAGATCCTTAATTTTTGCTGCATTTCTGGAGTTTTTATTGTCTTCTTAAATATACAAGAACAGCTAAATAATTCTTCATCAACTCTTTGATTTGAAACACTTTCTTTTAACTCTAATTTCTGGTTAAATGATGATAAAAAATATATCACTGTATTATATTTGCATTGTAATTATTGAAAGTATACCAAATTGCAAGTTCTTTCACGTATCATTATATCAAAATCTTTTAAAAATAATTTATATAATTACTATAAAACATTATTAAAAAATATTTTTTAAATTTTAAAAATTGGTTGACAAGTCATGTCATTTGCATATTTACGAATAGTGAAAAAAAATCATATTTTTATGTTTCATTGCTTTACATGATTACTATTAATATTAATTTCGATTGTATTTTTTGTTAAGGGTTAAAAAATTCAACATGTTAAGGATTTAATATAGAAAACATTCTGAAATATCTATCTGTGAAAGATGGATAAAGTTCTTTTTAAAAGAAAAGTTATTTTATCACAGACAGTATGTTTTATGTGTACAAAGTCGATCAATTACTTCACATCTATGAGTTTTCTAAACGAATTTTAGTTGATGGTTTTCCCAAAAATGATTCCTTAATATTTCTCATTGATATTAGTCATGATATTGGTATTGCTTACAGGAAATGTTCAAAAGATTCAAAAATGCGTAAGGGAAGTGTACCAGGGATCGGCAGTGTTCCTCGGATCGTCAGGTTATTATCATATGGTTGCAACGATTCAAATGGATTTTTAAAAACTATTAGCTACTTTTACTATTTAACTCTCACAGGAATGCAGTGCATTAGCTCAGATTTAAGTTATAAAACCAATTTTCCGTGAGTACCTGATTAAATTCGTGACGATCCGAGGTACAGAGAACATAGTTGCAATTAAACTTATTTTTTATTAATTTATTGTAAAAATTAAAAATTCAAATGCACAGATATAGTTAACTCTTTCGCGTCCCACTTTTATTCAGCAGATGAATTCATGCAAAATTGAGTTTTTCCTAATGCTTTATGATCAAATATAATAGTTCAGAGAGGAAAAAAATTTTCCATTGCGTGAAAACTCGGAAAACCCCCGGGTCATATATGACCCTGTTGTCCTCAAGGGAAGTGTATTTACCATTTTCAAAATCTATATCACGGGCTTTTTAAGAGTTTTTTTTGCTTGAAGTTACTAATTTGGCCAAAACCATGGCAAACTGGATTGTTTTGATGAACACTGTACTCCTGGTGTTCAAGGAATCTTCCTGGTATTCCCTTGAACAGTCACTGTCACAATATTTTGAGTGGTATTTGGCAAAAATAAACTTATCCACATATTTATTCACTCACAATACAATTGCACAATATGAGACGCTTGCAGAATACTCTAAAATATTGCAAAATATGTTATAATTCATCAGATATAAGATTTGTCCAGGAGCAAGATGTCCCACCTGCATTTCACAAAGAAAAACAATGTCCCAACTACATTTCGCTGCAGGTTTGGGACGAAAACACTGTTACCCTTGGGGACTATAGGGTCATATATGACCCGGAAAATTCTACACGGCTTTTCTGGAAAATTGAAAGTAGTTTATTATATCAAAATATGCAATATACAATCTTTGGATATTCTATTTTGTATTTCTAAAGAACTTTTTGCTGAAAAAAATATATGAATATAAAAAATTTTGAAAAAGAAAAGTCATTTCACAAAGTTCGAAATTCGTGATTTTTGATCTCAAATATTTTCTTTTCCTGAATATCTGGAGTCTTGAGAAAATTAGCCAAGAATCTTACATCCTTCTATTATGATGTCGTGCACAAACCGATAGATTTCAATTAATGTAAATAGTCAAAAGAAATTGTTTTTTCCCCGGGTCATATATGACCCTAATGACGCGAAAGAGTTAAATGGATCACTAAATATAAATTAGCATACACAAAAATACCAAGTAGTATTTTGAGGCTTATATTTTCAACTAAATATCGTGCATGTCTCTTAACATTCCAATCCGGGGTGCTCTTCCCTTAATTGTTTTTTTTTTTACATTTTACATTTTTTTTACATTTTTACATGTAAAATGTAAAACATATTTGTTACTATGTAAAGGCACAACCCTGTTTGTCCTTAATAATCCCAGTTTCCCATTAACTTAGCCGTTTCTCTGTTTAATCTTTGGCTTAATCCTAGAAACGGATTAGTCAGAAACTGATGGAAATGTAACCTCATCATAATTTTTTATTATAATTATGTTAAAGCGTCTCTCGGCTTAACCCTCTAACGGATAAGACCGCCTTCAAGCGGTCTTCTCAAAAATCACATTTACAGCGACAATAAAGGTTTTATTTATTTAAAAGTGCTATAGTGTCCTCGGAAATAGTCTTATAAACATCTCTTGAAAGTTTGAACTCATTTTGACTCTTCGTTTTGTTGCTATTCCCAGTTTTGTGTGACAGGTCAGACAAAAAGCAACAAAAAATATTTGTGCAAAAAAACTCATTTCCAATTTCCATAAAAATATCGATTTAAAGTTATCTGACTAAAATAAGTTTATTTTTTACTGAAAGATATGTCATTCTACTTTGTATATTTTATTTAAAAAATATGAAAAAACTAAAAATGTGAATTTTAGAAGCAAAAAAGAGTTTCAAAAATTTTTTATATTTTATCACCTAGCGCCTAAACTAAAAGAGATAATGAAGAATGGATGGCTTTTTCGACTTTATTAGATCATAATTATCCTAGAAAACATTGTTTTAGAACTTTTTTCGCATATTAAAGAAAACTTTGTTAGAGGGTTAAGTCGTAAGTGGTCTAGGGCATAATACTTAAGTCTGAAGCCAGCATTGTTGACTATAAATATTTTTCTAATGAATATGCTACAGATTAAGCTCTCAGGTGAGCATTGGAGATTGGTTATCACTTGCCCTGATTAACGTTCCTTTGACCTTCGGAAAGTGTTTAAACCTTGATCCTGAAACCCTTCCGAAAGGGTTAGAAAGTTCTCTGAAAGTCCAAAAAGAAGCTCAACATTTCTTTGAGTTTCTCGCAAAGAAAAAAAGGGAACTTGATAAAAGACTAGGGAGAAAAGTCATCAGACTGAAACTAAGGGCTAAATCTCATTTCCTCCCAATTCAGTGTCATCTTAACGAACACCTTCCAATCTCGTCGTGTGAGAAGGTGAGAGTCCAACTGCCTTCCTGTATTGATTACGTGCTCTGGTCAGCAAAATGCCCAAATGCCAGTGAAACATTAATACCCCGTCCCACGTCTCCTGCGACAATTTCTGTCTGTCTGGAGAGAGAGTGAGGGATTCGGGATGGGTGAGGAAAATTGATATAAGTTTGCCAGTTTCCGAGACACAACAATTAAGCAACACCGCAGTGGATTAGTGATACGCACAATTATAGGCTCATTTGTCTTTTGTGTGTGGAGCAGTTGGGCAAGGAGGGTGAATCTTGATCACACGTGGACTTGCGTGAAAGATTCTTCAAAGCCACCCCCCTGTTCCCCCTTTGCTGGCGGAGAATTGAGGCAAGGAGGAAGATTTTGTGTATGAGAGGTACGAGTGTTTTCGAGGAGGGTGAAATTGTCACAACAAAATAACTCCCCCATTGAGCCCAAAACCACCCTCTTCAGCCCCTGCATACGCACGCAATTGAAATGAAGGGCCCATTGGGACAGAGGCAGCATCTCCCCCGTTGAGCACGTTCCTCTTGGGCGACACAAGATGAATTCTAATCCAAGATTAGACACATAATACGTGATAAGTAGTGCAAATATTGATTCACATTTATCCACTCCTCTCACTCTTTGCCAGTCTTTTGTCTCAGCCACGCTCATTTGGGGACTCTTCTTGACTAGCTTTCGGATCACACACAAAAGCAAGGGACCCCCTGCTATTCACGATGATAAATGTTTATTGAGAGACCAAGAACACCCTCCAAAGCTACCCCAATAAAAGAACTTGACTATTTTTGGGAAGTTTCTTTTAATCCAAAAAAAACTCATAATCATCCTTTCATTCTCTATTTTTTTCTCTCTACAAATGCAATGATATCAAAATGAAACTTAAACTTTATTCTTCAACACTATAAAATCTCTACAATTGGCTCCTCTCCAATCCCCAATCTCAGTTGAATCAATAGACACAGGGAATTAATTGGGGAAATGTTGATAAACTAATAGTGCAGCTGAATTGTCCACTCTTGTGACAAAATAACCCCAGGCTTCCGGATGATGACACTTTCACCCTGCTTCATGACCTCAAGAGTCACCGACTCGGACAATCTACTCATATCTAACGTTGCGTATTTCGGTACGTGATCCAGTCCGACAATCACAACGCGCTCCAACCACGATTTTGTATCGTAATTGGCCTTCTCATCATTTTTCCTGTAAGAGAAACAAAGACATTTTTTTTCTGCTACAACTTACTTTACCATTCAATTGGTATTCGGGGTATTTGGCTATCAACAGAAAGGACATGGGATGGATGAAATCACAGAAGAATGAACTGATATATAAAGAATACAAAGAAGAAACTTCTTTTTTTCGTTTCCTCTGAAAGTACGTAGAGTTTATTTTTTTCTAAGTCCCTCCCACTAATAATTTTATGTCACGCCTCTTAAAAGAATTATGATCTGTTGCATTCTATGCTTTTAGACTTTCAATGCTTACTAAAGGAGTATTGCAATATCCTCCAGAGAAAACTTAATTCAGATCGTTAAAGGGGTAAAGGGACTCAAAGCACTACATCCATCAAAAAATAGGCCACGCCCCCAAAACCATACTACAAAGCTCAGCTAAAAAATATAAGTTTTCATTGCAAGTACGTACTTAATAAAGCACACTAGTTTTGCGAAGGGCTCGAATGGCTCGAACTTGTGGTCCAGATGTATAGTGCAGAGTGAGGAAGTGTTAGGCAGTTGACATTCTTTTTGAAACACAACCATTTGCCAAACATTTATGATTTAAAATTAGTTGAAGATTTAATATTAGGTGAGATTCTTAATAATCTCACCTACTATAATCCTAACAAAATTTCATGTCGCTATTTTTAAAAAGAAGATTTTTCAATTTTCAAAGTTAAATAACTCAGAAATTCCTTTATGCATCGGGCTAAAATTTTAGTATGTTGTAGCCCTCGATTATACCTATCAAACAAAAAAAAACTTAAGTCGATCCATAACCCCTGACCCGAGCTATAAGGGGTCAAAGTTCGAACATTGACCGGCGTCTATCTCCGGTTCTAATTAACATATCGACCTAAATTTTACCTTTTGGTTTCGTCTCGATGAGCACTTTCAGATGGAAGTTCAAAAAGTCACCACAGGTGGCGCTGTGATAGCATCAAAATTCATCGAAATTCAAAGTCACTTTTATAAAAAACGGCATTGTGCAAGTTAATGAAATTTCAGTATGTTGTAGTCCAGTCTAGGACGTTTCCAAAATGGTGCAAATGTGCGCTGTGGTTAAAACAGAACCGGAGATATGAGGGGTCAAAGTTCACGAAATTCAAAAAATCATATCTCCGGTCTTATATGACCGATTTTGATGAGTGAGGGCTTAAACGAAAGATCTCACAAAATACTACAACTTTCTAGAACATTTGAACTTCGTGGGACCAACACCAGGGGCGCCACAGTCGAAAAACCAATTTCAATATCACATAATCTCAATTATCTCGACTGTCGCTGAACCGATTTTGATGATTACTTCGACATAATTGTAGAGCACATTTGTCTCTACATTTCGTCCATACATCATTTTCCGCTCAGACTACGCTATCACTCCGATCTTGCCGTTTAAGTGTGAAAAAAATGATTTTTCCCATAATAACGCTTTGAAATCACTCAGATGCCAATTTGACTGCTTCTACTCGACCAAGACACTTAAAATAGGATTTGAAATGAAAAGTCTCACAAAATACAATAATTCTTTGATATAGTTGAAGTTCACCAAATGAACACTTGGGGCGCTCTGGTCGAAAAAACGAGTTCAGAAACAAACAACCTTGATTATCTCGGTTTCTGAGTACAGTAGACTCTTCGATATCCGGCTGACTGGGGGACAAAATGACATTTAGGTTTTTTGAATGATCAACGGTTTTTCTATTTTGTGCAGTGTGAATTTATTTTCTGTTTGAAAAAGAAAAAGAGAATTTTCTTCATGGTGTGCTTATGTTTCATTTTTTATCACAATTATGTATTAAAAACTTCGATACAATGTTAACCCTCTAACGGGTAAGACCGCCTCCAGGCGGTCATTCTATAAATCGCATTTACTGCGATAATATTACTCATTTGAAGTTGAAATATCTACAGTGTCCTCAGTTATAGTCTTACTAACTTATTTTCTAAAGCTGAACTCATTTTGACCTTTCGTTTGCTTACCATCTTCAGTTTTGTGTGACAGGTCAGAGAAAAAACAACAAAATGTCGTTCGCAACATTTTTCGTTTTCAAATGCAAAAAAGATTGTTTTAAAGTAATCTTACTGTAGAAATAATCTTATTTCCTGAAAGATATGTTATTCTAGTTTGTATATTTCGATTGATAAATGTGAAAAAACTAAAAGTAAGAGTTTTAGAAGAAAAAAAGGAAGACCGCCTGTGGGCGGTCTTATCCGTTTAAGGGTAAAATTTTCAAAAATTACCGATTTTTTTATTTAATTGTTTTGGTTGTTCTGGTAAAATATATTATTATTTTGCAAAATATTAATCATGGAAAACAATTGGGATTACACGAAGACTGTCCAGAATAAGTAAAATGGTCGATTTCTTCGAATTAAGCGAAATTGATAAAAAAGCAGACTTCAACAGTGATGATGCGTTTCTCAATTCGTCCTTTAATGCCCCAGATCGTGAAATAAAACCAGAAGATGAGCAAAGTATTTCAAAGGACCTTCAAATTATACAAGAAGGTGATGTTTTCATAGCTGATTTGTGACCTATTCAGTAAAAATCAGTCTTATTGAAACTCCTTGAGCTTCATTAACCTCTAATAATAAAAATTATAAACGTTTTTTCCTAAAAATTATCATTTCTTAGATAATCATACAACATTCATTCATAAAAAACGTTTAAAATTAATTTATTTTACTATTTGTTCACTATTTTTCAATTAAAATATTTCAGTCTTTTTTATGCCTTAAACGGATATGACCGCCCCCAGGCGGTCTTTACCTTTTCTCACCTGGCGCTCAAACGGAAAGAGATAATGAAGAATGGATAGTATTTTTGAGTTCAGTGGACCATTAATTACCCTAGACAAAATTATTTAACTACTTTTTTTGGATATTAAAGAAAACACCGTTAGAGGGTTAATAATACTTTAATTCACTCTGGACAAACTTCATGTTTAGTGAAAATAATTTTGAATATATCAACCGCCAGTGTTTGGCAGCTGTCACCCGGATATCGAAGTGCTGGATATCGAAGAGTCTACTGTAATCGATGAGATCAAGTTGTATGGCAAAATTCTAGAGAACATTCTGGTCTACATTTCACCCGTATACCACTTTTCTGTCACTACATCCAAATTCTTGATACAGTAGAGTTCCTCAAATTTAAACATTTGGGGGGGTATAGCCCGTCTGACCAGGTAAGCGTGGATTATAGCCTAAATTAACCCCTATCTTTCACACCTTACTTTTAAGAAGCTCCCATACAAAATACCCCTTACCAAATATACGTGAAGGACACTGTTTTGCGTTCATGGTAGTTAGTAGTAGAACTACGAAAATTATGTTTCCGGCCTTGTTGCTCAGCTGTCAGCGACAAGATGGAATATTTTCCAAAACATTTTATTTGTTTTTCAAATTCTCGCAGATTCTCAGTGATTTTAGTGTTTTTTTTTTAATAATAATAATAAATGTGCGTGAGTACGTTTCGTGTAAAGAAAAGTGTCGTGGTAACTATAAACAAATTTCCAATGTTTGAAATACGTGTTTTTATTTCCTTTCGGGGGTATTTTTTAGGAGAAAATTTTTTTTAGAATAGTTTTTGCTTTTCTAAAGTGTTAAATCGTTCATCCTGGTTAAATAAAACATATCCCTATCTTTGTAGCTTCTATCAATTGTATAAAATTCGAAGGTGAAATCAGGATGTGAAATTGACAGTTTCATTCCACCGCCATTGATATCCGTGGCAAGATTCAGTCCTTAATTTGTGCCTACCATTCGGATCTTGCCGATGAGGGCTAAAATAGTGCCTAAAGCTGGCTGTTAATTAATGGCTCAAGGCTGGGTCCCCCTTATCCTGTGTCAGACGGGTTATGTAACTTAGAAAATTGAAAAATCTTCTTTTTAGAAATAGCGCCCCTAGCGGTGGTTTTATGAACTTGCGATGTTAGAAGGGGAAGTGGAATTTCACGAGGGCTTTCCAAAAAGCCCTCACTTTTTAAATTCTGATAATTAGAACCGGAGTTATGACCATTTTAAGAATTGTTTTTTGGACCCTTATAGCTCGGGTCAGGGGGGTCGGGGGACCTTAAGTTTGGTATTGATGGAAAGCCCTAAGGCCCAGCTATAACATACTAAAATTTGAGCCCGCTCGATGCCATAGGGGCTGAGCCATTGAGAAAACAAAAAAGGGGGGTCTTTAAAATGGCGGAAGGAAGGGTGGGGGGTGGGGGGTCAATGCACCAAGTTGCAATTTTCATACGATATATAACCTTTGCCGAAAACCGCAAGTCGATATCTCTTTTAGTTTAGGAGCTATTAAGCTCCAAGGAGCGGCCGGACGGACGGACGGACGGACGGGAACGGTTTTTAGTCATCCGTATATTCGTGAACAGGAACTGGCCAAACACATTTTGGCAAATAGACTGGATTGGTCAAATATCCAAAGCGGCGTGCACAGTGTAGCCCAAAACAGTGGAGAATTCTGAAAGTCGGTGATCAGTAATTTTGACACATGTTTTTACGAAGCTGCAAAGCCAAATATTCCTGAGCTGCAGATATGGTAGCAAAAACGACTCCCGTCGAGCAAAAGATTTTCACGGTAAATATTAACCCTGATAATCCCTTTTATAACCTGGAATAGTTGTCTTTTCGAAAAGAGACTTGAAGAGTGCAAAAATGCATAAAATATTGCACGTCAGAATTACGATTTTAGGCCCATTTTTTATTTTTGCCTTTTGGACCCAGAAAATCCTTGGAGGCCTGGGAAGCTGTGGTGACCCTAACTGAGGCCACCTTGCTGCCTCTGGATCCAGTTGATGTTTCCTCAATTACACTATTTTTTTTTTTTTTTTGAGTTGCTACACTTTTTATTAAGGAAGATTGTTATACAGTAGAGTCTCTCAAATCTGAATCTCTCAAATTGGAACGCCGTTTGGATTCAAAATGTCAATTGTTGGGTTATGTTAAAAAATTTATGTTGTGGATGATTGAAAATCATATTTCTGTGCTGTTTTCTGAATATTTACTTACATTACGAGAGAATAAAATGGAAAGGAAGTTCGTCACCACGAAGATTTGTGAGAAATTCTGGGCATTTGATTCAAAGTGCAATTTAATCTCACGTAAATTCCGTTAGTTTTGAAAATATCGTTCGAATTTGGGAGGTGAGAAATGTCAAAAATACCCCCCAATCGTTCGAATTTGAGAGACTCTACTGTACTGCCCAATGGCATGGGCTACGTTTACACTGTGACTGAACCAACCTCTTGAATCTAGCTACCCTTTTTATACTAAAATCCTCCACTCGTACCCTAATTCTATTCGACATTATTTCCCATGGGAAGGTGTCCAATTAGTGATTCAGGACGAACCTCTAGATAACGATCGTCTGGAGACGATCGTTAAGTGCCTATAAAAATATCCAACTATCCACTTTCGCTATCTCTAGAGTTTTCTCCAACACTTTCTATATCCTTAAGAAAGGGGCTTAATTGAGATGACCGAGGATTACACCTTTTTGATCGTTTGTCATCCTTGTCCTCATTTCTTTTCAGGATTTTATTGCTTCTTGGCGCGGGCTCTAATTTTACGACCGTCTCGAAGAGAAAGTAATCTTAAAAGCTTGTCACCATAGATCACCCACTTTACGAGTTTTCCAGGAATAGAGGGTGCCTTTGTTTTCTTAAGCCAACAAATGCATCCTGTTTTTGGCCACTCATATCTCGCCCATCGTGATTTTACGAACACCTGCCTAATGGCTTTAAGGTGTTACTTTGTCTTTAGGCTATAAATTTCTTGAGGACCAATTGCCTAGAAAACTTTCTCACGGTGCTAGACATGGTCTATCATGTCTATTCCTGAAATTTCACGAAAGAACCAACGCGATCATGAATATTGGAAAACTGAGTTGTGATGCACAAAATGCGCCACAACAAGGCCTAGGCTTCCAAGTTTGTCAGGAAATGTGAGATGTAGGATTAGCTATTAGAATATAATAACCATGGATGAAATTCATTTAGTAACTTGGAAAAATCAACTTTTACGAAGCTGCAAAACCTTCTTCTAAGTACCAAAAACAAAACAGAAAAAATCGGTTATAGGTGATACGTGATAAGGGTAATAGGATATAATAATGGAAACTTACTTGGCAGTGAGTACGTTGTCCTTGAATTCCAGATTTAGGTAGGTGTACTTCCCGTTGCGGTAGTCGTACGTCTTCTCGTCATCCAAGTAGAGAGTCCCTCGGGCTGAGTGTTCTTTGTCCAGAGCCACCATCAGAGTCACCGGATCATGCGTCATGAGCGTTGCTGCTCGTCGGATACGTTCCTTCTTCGGCAAAATCGTTCCTCCGCGTTGGTAAACCGGAATCTTAAGATTGGTCACGGGAACAGTTTCAAAACCGGCCGTTGTGATCTTCCTGAAGTCATCGACGTCATACCAAAGATCACCCTGTTTCTTCCCGTCGACTGACGGGAAGTACACGTCCACCTTGGACACTCCTTGCTGAAGAACCGGACGAACGAGTAGGACATCTCCGAGGAGGAATTCATAGTCAATGGCATAGGTCTCCTTGTCCAGGGGATAGTGAGTTAGAAGAGGACGCATCACAGGACGCCCGGTGCGTTCGTGCTCGAAGAACAGTGTATACCAGAAAGGGAGGTAGCTGTAGCGTCGCCGGATGGCATCCCGGACGACCATCATTGTGGCTTCCGGGAAGAGCCAGGGCTCCCTCCGACGGGTATCAATGTGAGAGTGAGCTCTGAAGAAGGGTAAGAAGGCACCAGCCTGGTACCACCTTTCGAACAATTCCGCATCGGGATTGCCAAAGAATCCACCGACGTCGGCTCCACAGAAACTCATCCCGGCCACTGCCTCTGACAGACACATCTTCACCGAAGCCTGCAAATGACCCCATTCAGCTGCATTGTCTCCCGTCCAGATCGCCGCGAAGCGCTGACTTCCTGCAAAGTGAGCTCTGGACAGAATGAAGGGTCTCTGGACACCGCCGCTGCGACGCACCAGGCCATCAAAAGTCGCCTCGATGTGCTTATGTCCGTAGAGATTGTGCACATCTCGATGTTCCCAGCCGCCAAAATGGATGTTGTCCTTGAGCATTGTCACTTCCGGACCATTGAACACCGAAGGTTCATTCATGTCATTCCACAAAAAAACGTCCGCAGTCGTCGTATCGAACTTATCCAATTGATACTGATCCGCATAATACTGACTCACGTCCGGATTGAAGAAGTCGGCATAGCTCGTTGCTCCTGGCCAGCACCATCCTTCATAATCTCGCTCATCCTTGTTCTTCACGTAGTAACCGCGATCGGTGCAGTCATTGTGGAAGAAGTAGCCAGAATCGCGTTTGATGTGCGGATCAATGATGATGACAAGATGACGACCACGCTCCGTGAGATTCCGGATCATATCCAAGGGATGCGGGAATTTGTGCCCGTCCCACGTGAAGTACTTCTTAGCGTCTGTGTACTCAATGTCCAGCCAAATGGTGTCCAACGGAATGTCATGATCGTCGAATTTGTCGTGCACTGAAGCAACGTCAGCTTCGTCATTGTAATTCCAGCGGGATTGATGGTAGCCCAGGGAGAATATCTAAAAGGCATTTTTTTTTGTTACGAATCAAAAGATTCACGATGAAAATTCCGTTAATGCATTTTCTAAGTTACTGCTCAGAAAACAAGCATGGCAAAGTGTTCCAGTGATCCTATAGATTTGCTACTTGATCGAATTTACAAAAATCAAAAATTGGTAAAGGAATGATCATTCTTCTAGAATATTCTGGCATGAGTTACAAGTGTTACAAGCATTCTAAGAAACCAAAAATGTAAATACGACAAATAACAGCCATTTACGGATACTTTACCGATTCATCACTGATTCGAAGACCTTTCCAAAAAATCCAAATGTAACCAAATCGATTGAAAAATAAGCCGTTCAGAGTGGTTAAACCTTGACCATCAAATATTCAAAATGGCGGCTTTTTTTTAGGGTATAGATATGTCAGGACGAAATAGTCCAGAGGTGTGCAAGAACCGTTTGAAACCGAACAAACGTCAAATGGAACTTGTACGTCAATAGTCAAAACATTACGTGAACAAACTTATTTTGACGTTTATTCGGTTTCAAACGGTTCTTGCACACCTCTGAATTAGTCACCTAAACTACCTCCAAAAGGCATTGAATAAATGAGCAGTAAAAAGTTAAAATTGATCAGTAACAAAAAAATTTGAAACAGTGATATTATCGTCCAAATTTTGGCAAAGGGAAAATAAAGAGCTTTACACTTTATATGGAACTATTTTAAATGTTAAATTTATAAATTAGGTCCATTTTTGTAAAGATTTAAGGTTTTTACTGATCATAATTAGATATTTTACTGCCCATTTTTAATTTTTTGCTGCCCATTTAGAACTTTTTACTGCTCGTTTGTTTTTTGCCCCTACAAAATATATCCAAAAATAAAAGAAATAGGTGCAGTTTTCGAAATAATCCGAAAAACATAGCGTTGGGAGGAATGGACGGGGTGGAGTAAAATAAAAGTCATAATGATCCCTGTGTCAACTGGAGTCCACCGAAGATTGAAAGTTTGTATCTTTTACCGTTTAGCCTTCATGTGGGTAACAAATTACGGACAGCAAAAAGAATATTTTAAAAAGATAGGTAATTTACGGGTACTTAACCGATTCATTACCGATTGTGACCGATGCAGTCGAACTGGGACTTTCGAGACCTTTCAAAAAAAGCCAAATTTAACCAAATCGGTTGAAAATAGGCCTCCTAGACTGATTCAAAAATTCCTTCAAAAATTCAAGATGGCGATTTTGCTCATATCCAAATATAAAAGAAATTGTATTAGTCGTTTTCGAAATAATCCAAAAATACATGGTTTTAGGGCTCTGAAAGAATGGAAGATCGGTCAGATCGACCTCTTCCACTACGGACAGCCGAGCAGGCGACATCATCGCTTGCTCCTCCACCATCAATTGCCCAGAAACCAGCAAGTCTCCAGGACCTCAACTACCAAGACTCCAGCATCACAGCCACTAGCAATCCGGCAACCCCGTAAACCAACTTTCTCATTGCATCCACACAGCTTTTCCCCAAGTTCCCATTCTCAACTACCCGGTAGAGTGCCCCTTATTGGAGGACACAGTGAAGTATGGGACATGGTCCATGCCCCCAACGGAAGGACTGAAGTGAGGAAGGGCAGGGAGTAGGGAAAAAAAGAGAATCCGAATAGAAATTTTAGAAGAACGAAGAAAATAAATGATTATCTTATCAGCAAAATTCTGTCTCCGAAAAAAGTCATTTTTGATGAAGCCTTAGCTGTATTGGCTAACCTTATTACTGATCGGTTACACAACCGATTTGAACGTTTTTATAAACCACTCAAAATATTGCTCAAAATAACTTAGGACTAATAATAAAATCGACTCCAACAGATGCATTAGACTTTAGAGATAATTCAGGGCGGCTGAAAAAAATGCAACAACTTTCAGAGTGTATAGCTGTCAAACCGCTGGAGACAGCGGTTTCATATTTTGCATAGTGGTAGTTCATTTTATTGGTTAAAAGCCTAGAAAAGCATTTTCGATAATATTTCTTAAACCTTTTTTAAACCGTAATTAAACTCAAACGTGACAATTTAATGTCACTATATTTTGCAGGAAATGTGGAAGCAGCTATCGTTAGGGTTCTTCAAAACCTGAATGTAATTAAACTTTCTATTTTTCGAAACATAAATTGGTACAGAGATACTAGTAGCATTTTAAAATGCTTTGGTGAAGGTCTAAAAAAAATTGCTTCATCCCTAGTCATCGTTCTTAAAGTGAAGAAGCAAATTGAACAAAATCTGCGTCACATTTGCAAACAAACGATCTCTAAGACGCATAGATCGCAAATAACCATGAAATAAATATTGTTAAAGGGCCTCTATATGTATAGCCTTAAAAATCCTGAAAAGAAAGAGACATCGTCGATCTTCAAAAAAAGTTATGCTTGATCGACGAAGGAGTAAATTCGCTTGCACGTTCATGGTCAGTTCCAGAATTTCATTTTCTCTGATAAGAAAAATTTTCAATTGAGCAATTGATGTGGAAACAAAATGATTGTGTCTATCTGAAGGAAAGATCACACGATAATTTAGTTTTAGACGTTCGAATGATCACCTGTAGTCAAGGACCACCTATTTGAAGGTCTGGACTTCCTTGAAAGACAAATTACCGCTTTCCACTCGGGTTTTTGGGCAATACCGTCAAAACGATTGCTAATGTGTTTCTGGAAATTGTCCTGGAAGGAGTGTTGGAGTCGTGGACAAACAAAAATTTTAAGAAAGAAGGCTCACATTCGTGCAAACTGCGATAGCACTTCCGACAGACTTAAGACTATAATTAAGTCAAAATAAGATCGTATTGAACAAAACCGATAATATTCTAAAATTTTGATGTATTTACTACCATTTTGACTGTATTTCAAAAAACGTGAACAAACAATGAGGATTACAGCGCTTTAGTTTGTTGCATTTTTTTTCAGCTTAGATACCTAGAGTTTTACCTCCTCTTACACTTTTCATTGAAATAGAAGCTACAAAAGGGGGTTTAACGCGATCTCGATTTGTAGACACTGAAAGGAAGTGTTGTAGGGCACTGTTTGGCTTTGAAAGAAACATCTAACAGATATCCTTTTCTAGAAATTCCTAGTGACTCTACATCACCAGAGTGTTTCCGAAAAAAGTAATTTTTAGCGAACCCTTAACCGATATCTATGGACTTTTTTTTACTGCTCGAACTCCACGGTTAATCCCTCGATTTTATCACCCTCCAAAATTTCTAGCTTCCACCCCGCGGAGACCACATTTCTCAACAAATCTTCACATTTTAGACTATTTTTGTGAAATGTCGTCACGCTGTTTGTCCGTCTGTTCGTCTGTCCGTCCGGCAGGCGTCAGCTCTAGAGGCTAAACGGTAAGAGGACATTTTGTACCTTCGGCGGACCCCATGTAAACCGCCCCAAGTATCGTAAACATGCCCCTGATTTTCCCCCACCCCTCCTCTTTCCACCTCAAAACAAGTTTTTTTTTATTTGCTCGAAAATGATTTTTTCCGGTTGAATAATTCCGGTTTACGGTTTTTCAAGGTCAAAAGTTAAAAAAGCTCTAAAGAGCACGTTTATTAAGCGAATGGGGTCATATACGGGCTCGTTGGAAAGATCTTGGAATTTCCGACAAAACCGAACCGGTTCTGAACCGCTAATCAACCGGTTCATAACCGATAACTTATTTTTACTTGAAATTCAATTCTATTGCTCTTGAGGTGTATTTTGAACGCTGTTTTGAGTGATTTATAAATCGGTTCAAAATTGTTCTCAACCGGTAGTGAACTGGTTATGAACTACTAATAATTAATTTTTGCCGGAAAATCAATTATATTACTCTTAAAATTATTTTGGAGATCTTTTGAATGATTTAGGGCAAAATCACATCGGCAATAAAATGCTCACCGTATATCGTTAATAACCGCATTTTCTAGGTGAAAATAATATAAGAAAATTAAATAAATAAAACAAAAATACGACAAACGGTGAGCAAAAAAACTGGGAAAGTGCCCATGCTTGATACCATTGGAAGCTTCGTAATGACTAAATTTTTCCTATGTTTCTCGACAAACGTGACTTTGCAATTTATTTTAAAAACTGGCAACTTTCCCATAGTTTTTAAAATATGGTTGCGATGAGTCACATATATGTTATATTACATAGAAAATTTAGTCATTACGAAGCTTCCAATGGTATCAAGCATGGGCACTTTCCCCTACAAGAAATTAAGCGTACAGTTTTTTCACTCACAGTTTATCACATATTCGTTTTATTTCTTCAATTTTCTTATATTATTTTCACCAAGTGCCACCGAGTATGACATAAGGTAATACGGTAATGGAAAATTTGCGTAAAAATTGCAATGAAAATGCATAAATTAACCAACTACGGTGAGGCTACGGCGAGCATTTCAGTGTCAATGTGATTCTGCCCCTATGAATAAATCGGTTGACAACCGGTAAACAGTAGATGATGCGAAAGTACTTTTGAAAGAATCTCAACTACCAAAAGCTTATCTGGGCTTATCTTTGGTGTTTAAATACAAAAATTAAAAAGACTCTAGAGACCTTATTTCTTAACCAATTTGGACAAGTTTAGGTGCGTTGGAAAGGTCTTGAAATCCTTGGGATACTTGAACCGGTTCCAATCGGTTATGAACCGGTAATTAAATTTTATTTTAAATTAAATTGTCTAGCTACTTTTGGCCAATTTTGAGGTGACTTGCAGATGGGATAAAATTGTTTTGAAGCGGTAAATATTAAAAAATGACTCAGCAGCAATTTCAAGACAATAATATGACCCTTGTAGTATTATTATCTGTTTAAAGAAGCTCAAGCAATAAAGCACTTTTTTGTTGGAAAACAATAAACTTCTCAATTTCTTAATTGCTAGATAAGTTCAATTAATATTGATATGGGATATCTTTTTGGATTGCAATTTCGTTTTTTCTGATATTAGTGAAATTTTCCACAAATGCGCATTTAGGATTGCACTAACCTGGGGCAGAGGAGCTGTGCCAGTCAGATCTGTGTACTGCGTGAATGCGTCCATTGGAGTGGGCCCCAGGAGGACGAAGAAGTCCACAATGCCACTTTCGGACATAAAATGGGCAGCTAGGGGCTCCGTTTGACTAGATCCTCGAGACACAAAGTTCACAATTGACGACATGACGTTCTTCTTGGCGTTGGAATTGTAGATGTCCACCCAAGTTTCTGCGGCATTCTGCCAGAAAACTCCCGCGGTATTGCCCTCCCCGTGCCCGTAGATCACAGGGATTGAGCCGTAGAGGGCCATTGGACTGTCCAGTTCGTACTCAAAGACGTCCAAATTGTACAGACGATAGGGTTCAGATCCCAAAGTTGGTTTCAGAGCGAACGAATCGGCATGTTCAGGGATTCCAAAGAGAACCTCTGCCTCGGGGAAGGTAAAGTCCATGGCAATGGCTTCGGGGCCATTGGGTTTACTGTCGTGATGGGACTTGAAATTCTCTTCCCAAGATCCAGGATCATCATCTTCGGAGCTCTTGGGCCTTTCGATATTGTTATCTTCCTCTGGAGCTCCCTCAGGGGCCTCCTCGGCCTCTTGGGGCACAGGTTCAGGCTTCTTCCGGAGATGTTCGAATTTCATGAGACCCTTGGCATTGGCTGACACTTGCAGCACTTCCCCGTGGAAGAAGTCAATCCGGAAGGGAGATGCCACGAGAACTGCGCGATTTGGCCCTGTTTCTACCTCAATGGTACCCTCACCCTTCTTAACACTGACACTCTCTGTGGCTGGATTGCCATTGAGGGCATCAACGACGCGATACCGAGGCTTTAAAGGGGATTTCTCATCAATTTCCACGTGGAATTTATTCCCTTTCAAACCAACAACTTTCAGCACAAACACTTGATCATTGTCTTTGTTCAAGACATCTACAGTTACATGGTCAGGGAATGTCTTGGCTGTGGACAATTGCAATTCGTAGGGAGAATCCCCTCCCTCAACTTTCCGGCAGCGTCTAACAAACATTCCCTCAATTAATCCCCCAGGAAATTCTTCAAATAAAATTTTATCCTTACCTGCAGAAGCTACTTTGATCGCAAGTCTTAAAATTATTCCTATCTACTCCGCCGGCGAATGTGACCAGGAGCCCCAGGAGCCCCAAAACTAGGAACCTCATTGTGTTTTTTCCTGTTCCGGGAAGGAAATATTTATCAATGAAAATCTCGCCTTTCTCTATCCCAATTACCATCCAATTTACCTTATCAGCTACTTAAGGATGTCTAGAAGTCTATCTTCTGACCACCTATCCACTATCACTAATAATTTCCACGGAATTTCACTCCAAAAAATGCTTCAATTTGCGCGAAAGCTCCAATATTCCGGTGACAAAAAAGCATAAACGTCATCGATGTCAAGCTCGGAGTGCCATCTATCTGCGAAAAGCATTCCCAGTATTCGAAATCCACCATTCCAACCGTCAAAGCAAAACACCGTGAAAAAGCTCCAGGACCAGGGCCGTACTCTCTAAAATCTAAGAATTTGTTTGATTTTGTGGGAAAAGCCAACTCTCCGTGTGGAACTCGCCTATTTGGTATCCACGATTTTCGATTGGAAAATTTCTCATCAAAAACCGGTGAGAATTCTCGAGTGGTATTCCTGATGAGAATTTGATTAATTTACATAGAAAATAAGCAAATAAATCAAAATATCGCGGTTTTTTAAGTTTTGCAAGGGGGAGATATTAGGGTCGGAAGTGGTGTACTCGGTAAAAACTTTTGGATACTGACCAAAATATTGGAACAAGTTTTCCTTGAAAATTTTTTTTTTTGGAATCAGGGGTGAAATGATAACTCTGTCTAATTGTCCCATCGCTAGTGTCGAGTGTCGATTATGGGCGATCGAGACGATAACTTGCATTTTTTGTCGCTAGTGTCGATAATTATCGCCACTAATTTATCGACAGCTGTGAAGCTGTCGATTTGTACTCTCAAAGTGAAATTTATTGAAAGTTTAAGGTTTTTTTCGGCAGTAAAAATCTTTTTAACACTTTTTAATTTATCTTTATTCTTTAGAAAAATTTCACCAAAAAAGCTGTGGAAATTTCCCAAGAAAACCACAAGGAATTCTTAATGAATTTTCAGTCTTGGAAAATTCGTTAGTTTCTTAGGGAATTCCCAGAGAATTCCTAGAGAAATTTCTGTAAATTATTTCCTTTAATTTTTCATGGGATTTACTCCATAAATGTCAATATTTCTGTAGTGAATTTTCCCCTAAATATCTGCAAGAATTCCCTTATTGGAAATTAGAAGGGAATAAATGAAGAAATTACTTTTCTGGGATGTGGAAATTTCCCAACGAAATCACAGAAAATTCCGTTCGATTTTTTGTGATTAGAATTCCCAGGAAATTCCCAAATAATTCCTTCAGAGTTTTCCATTGATTGTTTCCTATAAAATTCCTTAAGATTTTCAACAGAAATTTCGTTATTCATGGATGGAATTTTGTCCTAAAAATCCCCGAAGATTCCACATAGGGGAATACGGACGAAATCACTGGAGAAATTTTACCTCGTTTAGAAGCAGAAATTTCCTATGGGGATCACAGATATTTCCCAAGGGGATTTTCAGTTTCGGAAAAATCTGTAACATCCTAGGGAACTTTTGATGATTTCTTGTGAAAATTTCCTTAGGTGATTTCCAAAAGAATTAGACTTGAATATCCTTAATCCTTTTGTAATTATTATAGCTTATTATAAATATTCATCTTTTAAAAATTGTTTATTTAGAATATATCGTGTTCAATGTTATTGAGATTGTACAAGAAAGGCATATTCCTCGATATTGTTTATGGGGGATAGAAAACAATCTCTCTGTATATTTCACCGATATTAACTCTCAACCAACAAAACACTTCATTAAATATTTAAGTAATTATTTATTGTTTTTTTTTTGTGGTACCCAGAGTTGTAAAAGAGACGAAATACAGCTGAAAATGAAGTGCTTGGAAGTCTTTGGAAGTGGGAGTGTTCGAAAATAAAGTTTTCTCTGTTTAATTCTTAATTTTACAGACTACTATACGCTATTTTTAGATCAGATTTTAAATTCGAGTTGCAAAAAGACATAAGGAACGAAAAGATTCCTTTGTAGTATGTTAGTCGAATTTTGGAAAGGCCTAAATGATGGACTTCTACAGAAAAAGCATTTTGGGTGTTTATTATCATGTTTAAATGACGGAAAAGTGACTTGGGATGATTTACTTTTCAAAGTAACTAAAGTAACTTTCAAATAAGGAGCTCAGAGCAAAAGAAACGCTATTATAATAGGGAAATGCATACGATTTAGAGTTGTTTGCTCCGCACACCTAAAATGTCACAAGAAACTTTTAGCCAATAAAAAATGATCAACTTTTAAAAAAGAATATTTTTGATACGATCTTAAATAATTTTTTTGAAATACATAAATAATATTTATGGATTACAGGCAACTCATTTGCAAAAAGACAAATTTTAAAAAGCATTTTTATCATTTTTCCACCTGATTTCTCGAATATAACTTTGTCAAGAAATTTTTGGTTGATAATTTCTGAAGTTCTGAAGTGCTAAATTAGTTGTTACACTCGTACTTTTGGTCTCTTACAGACTTCCCAAAACAGTTTCATAATTGGAGTCTTGCTTGCTGATTTGGGTGTTTTCGGGTTAAAGCGCTTTTCCTGATGTACGTCCTCTTTTGGTTGCGCTTTATTGGTTCTCTTAATTTTAGTGAAAATTCTTTTTTTCTTTGGAATCGTTGTTTTGGTCACATTCTTCATCCATTGGTAATTTTTGTGTTCATTTCGCTCCTCCGAGTTTTTTCTTTGCATTTTTTTATTTCTGCATTTTTGAGGTTTTTTCTCTTTTTCGTATCCTTTTTCTCTTTATTTGACCTTCTTTTTGGTATAATTTTTTGCGCTCCTTTTGAATTTATTTTAATATTCTATTTTTTTTTAATACTGAAGTGAATTGAACTCGGTGTGACGCCACGGGCCTAGCTGCTCCTGTCACATCTACCTTGAGCATACTTCGGATTGTTTTTGCAATAGGGCTTTTTTTATATCTACTTGATTAGCAAAAAATTAAAATATCGTTATCACGACAAAAGACTATACAGCCTCTGAAGCAGCATTTCCGCCGTTTGGCTTACTAGGCTGGTCATCAACGCTAAGACGGCGACGGACGCAAGAAAATGAATGCCTTATTGTTTTATGGATTTTTGTATCAATTGTGTATGCTTAAGTGTAATAAAAATATTATTATTATTATTATTCAATCATTCATTTACTGCAGTATTCAGTTTTCTTGCGACCAAAAACATCGGCGGAATGTCAAAAAACGATTTCCACAAAGAGTTCCACACGAAAATCTCGCGTGATTCTCTCCGATATTCGTGGATACGGAGAGAAGGCAGGTGGGAAAAATAGGCGAAAATGTCACGGACAGAAGCTCGCGTAAAATCTTCTGTCACAAAATGGAGGATACAGGCCCAACTTTCTCAATAAATTAGTAAAAATAACAATTTTTTTGCCGCGATAGATTTTATTTTACGAATTCTCTAACTGAAAATCAAATCTGCGTCCGGAGCACCTTTCTGATGTTTGAATTTTTGGGGTTTTGCCGATTTCTGCTGACGATTCTGGGCAGCACAGCGTTGAGACTGAAGCAGAGACTCTTGATAGTCTTCCTCCTCAATTCTCTCAGTGATGTTGAGTGTCAACCTGCAAAAGTAAATTTTTGGTCAAGATCTGAGTCAAGATCCGGAAAATCCTTCAAAAAGCCGGAATACTCACCTTTTAACTTTCTCATTCTCCTCCCGAATCTTCTGTTCCTGCAGCTTCAGATTCTTAGCCAAGTGACTGTCAGCCGGAGCGGCAAATGTCCTAAATTGCTGCTTTCCCGCCTTATTCCCGCGCATCATCAGCACAAAAGACACTGTATCATCCTCTTTTGGCTGCTGTTCCTGCATACTCAACTGCTCATAAGTCTTCTTCCCGGTTTTCGCCATCATCGGCACGGGAATGTCCTTCGTGCTGGGCTTTGCTGGATCCCTGAGCCGTTCTTGATAGCTATCCATAGCCATCCTCTCGAAAGCCTGTTCAAATTCCAAATCTTCCTGAGTCTTCTCCGGCGTCTTCCTTCCCTCTTCCTGCACTTCCATTTCCTCCATTTGCTCACCATCTCCCTCCTGATCCCCATCCAATTCTTCAGTCGCCTCCCGACTGCGACGTTCAGTATCATCATCAGAATCTGCCACAGCCTCTGAAGTCTCCTCAGCAGTATTTTCATTATCACTGTCTCCCTCATTGATCACCTCCAATTCACTCTCTGCACTCTCACTCAGTTCATTGCTATGCAGCGTCGGATACAGCTCCAGCTTAAGCTTCTCCACAGCCTCCTTGGCCTGTTCATAGGACGTAAAAAGCTTCAGCTTTGGCCTGACATTGGCAAAGCAATCCCTGTACATGTGCTCCACGAGAATTGGAAATAAATCTCCGCTGGTGTCTGTCTCAAAAACAGGATCACTCTTCTTGAACCAGAAATACTGCTGAAAGAAGAGCAAGAAGTAATCCAGACCCTTGCGACTGGAACTATTGAAGTACTGCCCACAAGAGTCCAGAAGGACACAGGCCAACTTCAGCCTGAACAAACTTCCCGGGGGATCCATAACGGACACCACAGAATGGTCCATTGATACTCCCAGTGAAATGATCGAGTAGAGAGTATTGAGGACATTGTGGCTATCGATCAGGCGATAATTGTACAGTTCACCCAGATACTTGGCCATGGCGATGCGTCTTTGGGCTAATTTGGGCGAATGGATCTCCAGACCAGCCCGAATGTCCTCAAAAACACAATCAATGACCTTTGCCATCGCTTTGTCTTGGTAGGAGCTCAAACCCGCGACTAAATCTGCCAGGCAGCGAATCAGATGATATCGGATGTTGTAGGCTTTGGATAAGCATCTGAAAATTGAATCAGGGAAATAACATTGATTGAAGTAGGCTGCAAGGTGCCCCATTAAATACAAAAGGATGGAAATCATTTTATCAATGGGGGTCCGTAAATCGTCGGAAGTGGAAAATCACTAACAAGGGAAGTACTCGAGTCATCAAATTCATATAAATCTGGAGCTTTGCTCAACTACGCAGAAAGGCATCAAATTAAACGTGGTTATGACCGGAAAATTCGCCATTTTGAATTATTGAAGGTCAAAAGTCAACCACATTGGAAGGATCATTTTTCACCCTATTTGATTAAATTTGGATTTTTTAGAAAAGTATTGCAAATTAGAACCCGGCTGCATCGGTCTTCATCGGTAATGAATCGGTTAAGTACCGAGTTTTTGATTTTCAAATACTTTTGTGATTTATGAATCAATTTTCTGGCTATATGGACCCGAGTGAGTCCGACAGCCTTACATAAAACAGAAGAAGAAGAAGAAGAAGAATCAATTTGATCTCTAGTATACAGTAGACTCTCACTCAATCGGCTCTTTTTCAATCGGGCGGAAAATTTTGTTGACAATTTTCACGTTCAATTATGAAGCTAATTTGCTTAAATTCGCTTTAGTTCTTCCTAATTTATCGTGATCCTTTATAATTGAGCGCTTTTTGTGGAATTTACAAAGGCTTTGACGCCGAAATCTATCGATAAACCGGATGACATTTCGCCCCAAATGCCCAATTGAGAGAGAGTCTATTGTATCAGTGATACCAAAAGATTATGCAAAAAAACTAATTCACGGTGAGCTCTATCTCGTGAGTTCGAGCATTCCGCAAAGCTGGGACATTTTGCCATCTCTTTTCTTATAAAATACTTCTTACTCATTCCAATTTACTTTTTCATTGATCGAATTACACATCAGAAAAGTAGCAATGTATCGGTCTTTAAGAAGCGCACGCTGCCAATTTGGATTTTCTTTTGTGATTCTGAAATTTTAAAAGGCAATTTAATAAATTTACAGACAATTATAGAGACCTAATTTGCTATCTATGATACACTGAAAACAAAGTCTTGTTAAACGGGAAAATGCATCATGTTCAAATTTTGTCAAAATGATTTTATTTACCAATTTGACAAAACTTCCTTTTGACAAACTTTTAACAAGATCCAATTGGCTGTCGATTTGACAAGATTTCCATATTGGTTCTGTTCAGTAATAACCTTTCGAAGAAGCCAAGTCAAACCTATTCGAAAATCTATCGGAAGCCTAAACCGCAAGTTCTCATTCTCACCGCTAAAGCGCGATTGTTCTGCCATTTCGAATTTCGGTATTGACACCACAATCGTCAACAAGGTCAACGACCGAGTGTAAAAGTTTGCTACAAAAACTGTTTCTTTGTGTAGTTTTGTTGAATTTCAGGATGTCAGAACGTTTGAATTGCAATTTAATTAAAATAAATGTCCTTTTAACGAACTTTCTCATTTTTTTTAAACTGATCGGTTTAAACTTTCGAACTTCCAACGGGTTTTCAGGTAAGTTCTCTTTGATTTACAGTAGACTCTTGCTAATTCGGCTCGTTTGAGATCGGGCTACTTTTTAATTCGGGGGGGGGGGGGCAGATAAACTCGAAAAAAGTTTGTTGACATTTTTCAAGTTCGATTATGATTATCAAATGAAGAAAATATGCTCAAATTTGTCATTATTTGTCTTAGTTTTGATGTGATTTTACATTTTTAAGAGGTTTTCTTGAAATTTATAATATCAATGAGCATGTAAACGCAATACGAGTAATGCAGATGAACAAAAAATCGTTGCATTTCAAATAATTTGAAGCCCGAATTTCTCTCTAATTCGATTGACATTTCGGTCCCAAATGCCCGTATTTGAGAGAGTCTACTGTACCTTCGAATCGGTGCAGAAAAAAAACCTCAACCAGAAAGAGCACTCTAATCGGGAAGGTTATTACTGAACGAGAGGATTCTGTATTGAAGAATATGCTTTTGACAAACTTGTTTTGTTAATTTGACAAGACTTTATTCCGGAGCAGAAATATTTTTGAGAGTAACGAGATCGAAAGTATTCGATCTAATTGGAAAGCCTAGTCATGCTTTTTCTTTTAAAATCAAACCATATTTCCGATTTGTCACATAAAAGCCTATCGTAAAGTTATTTAGAGTAAGGGCAGAATCACATTGACCGTAAAATGCTCACCGTCACCGTCAAAGCCCTCACCGTATTTCGTTGATTTACGCATTTTCATTGCAATTCTTACGCAAATTCTCAATTACCATGTTACATTATCTCATACTCGGTGGCACTAGGTGAAAATAATTTAAGAAAATTGAAGAAATAAAGCGAAAATGCGATAAACGGTGAGCAAAAAAACTGTACGAAAAACTGTAGCAAAAAAATCCTACAGTTTTTTTTTGCTCACCGTTTATCGCATTTTCGCTTTATTTCTTCAATTTTCTTAAATTATTTTCACCTAGTGCCACCGAGTATGAGACAAGGTAATATCGTAATAGAAAATTTGCGTAAGAATTGCAATGAAAATGCGTAAATCAACGAAATACGGTGAGGGCTTTGACGGTGACGGTGAGCATTTTACTGTCAATGTGATTCTGCCCTAAGATGTGTAAAATATCTGGCAGATTTATGAGCAGGCTTTAATGCAAACCTGAGCTAAAATAAAAGCCGAAATGAATTTGGTGGTGCCAGTTGGGATTCTTCGAAATGCCGCGAAAATTCACGTAGAGAAAATGAGAGGTTTTTTAATGTGAAAATTGTTTGATTACTTAAAGTTAAGTCATTTTCACAACAAAATCCTTTTAATAATTTATTTGAATAGAGTTATTTGAGTTAATTGTGAATAATTGTCAATATTACAACACAATCATTGAGATGAAATTTTGATCTGGAAGACTCATATTCTTTTGAGCTGTCCCAAAATTCAGAATAGGTTTGAGAAAAACCCTTTTGTACAACACTATTTTGGTTAATAAGGAATGCAAAAGTACATATTACAAGAAGAGACACGATCTGCTAATAAAGATAAAATAGAAAAGAAACTATTTTGTCGCATTTTAGAGATTTTTTGCAACAAATTTCAGATTTGTCAAGTGAGTTATTTGTGTCTCTAGCTTTCTCTCACAGTTGAATTGCGCGCGATTTAAGAACTTTCCATTTGAAGTGATATTTGCATTTAATTTCTTTGTATTTCTGCAAGATTCAAGTAAAAGGGTGTTTAGTGAACAGCTATCCGTCTTCCGACAAAGATATCAAGAAGATAATTTATTTTATGACAGTTTTTCTTTCTATTATGTCTTTTTGGCGCAAAAATATTCATCATGGCACCGTGAATAAGCGGGATTAGTGTTACCAGCACGTCAATCTGCAATTTCCATTAGAACTATCAACACAAAATTTCCGATACTACACGACTTTTAATAAGCACAGGTCTGCTTTAAAGCCAAATTTTACGGGTTAAATTTTGTCTTGGTCTATTTTGGGCTTGATACGGTTTGTAGGCCTAATGCCCTAAACATACTTACGACTTAAGTCGGGAAACGGGTTAGCGTAATTATAATCAAAATAATAATCACATTATATTTCCATCAATTACTGATTAACCCTTTAAGGACGACTGGATCACCCGTGACCCATAGAGAAAATAATTTTTCCTGACTATCTGAAGTTATTTCTTTCTAATGTTTGTACATAATCATGAAGTAGAAAGATGTAGGAATCTAGGATATTTTTTGCAAATCTCCAGCTATTTGCTATATAAAAAATATTTGAGCTCAAAAATGACGAATTTTCAAATTTTCACATTGGTGCTTGAATTTAAATATTTTTCATATTTCTATTTTTTTAAGCAAAAACCTCTTGGGACTAGAAACTATAATAACTATACATAATAGTTCTCAACAAAGTAAAAATTATAGTTTATTGGTATTTTAAGGAAAGCTTCATAATTTTCATGGGTCATATATGACCAAATCGTCCTTAAAGGTAAAAAACACCGAATTTGTCTCTAGTGGATTTTCGAAGATTTGAGGTTACACTGTTTCATGTTTTTGTTTATGTGTACGCAAAATAGTTAATTATTTGTGTAATATTGTGTGATATATCAATTAGCTGAGATTTCCCAGTGCAATACTGACTGAAGAAGGTGATATTTTGATAATTTATAAGATACTTTTGCGTTATGTTGTAAATTCATGACTTTTTACTCTTGTACATGACTTCAAAAATGGGAAAAAAATTTCATGATCAATGACCCCGAAATCATCCATATATTATGCCCGGAAGATAGCGATGATGCCGACAATCTTCTCCTGAACGAAAGCGATATAATATAATTGGAAGAAGACGTGGAAGAAGTGGACTTTGAAGTCTTCATCGAAAACGCATCAACTCCGGAAGAACTCCCGGATCCACAGCAATGTGCAACTGTACGTCTCAAATTCCCAGAGACAAACAACATGGCACCTACCCATTACCATCAAACATGTTTCGAAGAAAACTGAGGTGCACATGGTGCTATCAGAAAAAAGGATTATAAGACCAATTGTATTTGTGAGGCATGCGACATTAATCTCTGTGTTACCTTACCATTGAGAAATTTGTTTCGATGAATATCATAAAAATTAAAAATAAAGCAAACAATAATACATTTTTTCATAAAAATTATTGTTTTTGTGTACCAGTCTTCAAGATTCTTTGAGACCAAAAATTGAATGAAATTTTTTAAAATTAATTTTTCATCGTTTTAATTTTTACTCGTACTCTAAATATTTTTTTATTATTACAAATATATTCAAGTTATTTATCTTTTAAAAAATAACAGAGCAAACGAGTAAACTAGTGGTCTGGAAAATTTTGTGTTTTTTTTTTACCTTTAAGGACGATTGGGTCATATATGACCCATAGTTTTCCAGGACTCCTAGGGATGGGAAAGTTTCTTTTTAACCATAAATCTTTTATTTAAGCTAAAATATCGAGGGAAATTTGATTTCATTGAATTTCGCTCAGCGGAAAGCTTCTGGTTCTTAAAGGGTTAATCCGTCTCTCGGTTTAAGTCCTAAGTATGTCCAGGAAATGAGGTTTATACGGCGTAACTTCCCTAATGTCTTAGCCAGCAAGATATTTGGAAAAAAAATGAAGATTGGATACAATGGACTGGACACAATAGTATATTCGATTTTGAAAAATAGTTCAAAAGGCTTGCTATTTAATTTAGAAATTCGTGTAAGACGGCGGTGGACATAAATTTTGCTGTCTGACGACAAATTGTAAAATGATTTCCTGATTTGGCAAAGCCTACTTAATTTGTCAATTGATGTGTTTAATTTTGGAATATTGAAGTAAATTTTCTTACCTTATGGCATAATCACTGATCTCTTTGTCGTCCCAGTTGATCCTCCGCATCATCTTGATGATCTTGTCCACATTGGACTTATTGAGAGCCTCAAATACCAAATACCGGATGTACATCTGCATCGGAGGTCTCTGTTTCCGCACGATGCCAACACCCTCTGGTGGCTTCACCAGGTAGTACACACTTTCGATCTGTGCCGAATGCCTGGAATCCAGTGCAGTGACCACCTTGAGGCGCATCATCTGCTCCAGGTAGACATTGGTCCTGAGCCGACTCTCTGTGCAGTTGTAGAGATACGTGCCGCAGACTTCCAGGAAGGCACATGCCATCTCAATGTTGTGATGCTGGAAGTCATGCAGGAGGAACTTGAGGCAGTACAGAGCTTCAATCTTCGAGTACATGCCGAATTTTGTGAGTTCCCCAATGAAACGCACCACCTTGATCTTGCTCTCAATATTGATCTGATCCTTCTTGAGAACGTGGTAGCGGAAGTCATTTTTGAGGAGCAGAGCTAGGTCTGTGGCCACGTCCGGAGACACAATGTTGACTGTGGCCACGAAACGGGCAAACATTGGAAGGAGATCTAGGCGAGTCCGTTGGACGCCAAAGAGGACTTTGGCCAGTTTCTTGCGGTTGCTTTTTGTGTTGAGATGCAGGAGGAACTCAATGGCTGCGGAGTCGATGAGTTCCTTGTTGACGCAGTTCATGAGATTGTGCGTGAATGTCTCGAACTGATGCTTGGTACTCTGGGCAGGATGGGGAGCTGAGATTTTGGGCAGGGGCTCTTCTGGAGGGGGCTCAGGCGTGGACGGAGCTGGGATGTCAGTGTCTAGCGGAGGCTCTTCTACAGCCAATTGATCGGGTTCTATGTCCATGTCCAGGACTTCTTCGGTCATCTGAGGCTCCTCGGGAACGATTGAGGGCAGTTTTGGGGCGAAATTTGGCAGGAAGAGTCGCAAATCCGGAAGATCAACGTAGAAGCTCTTGGTCTCCTCATCACCCCAAGGATCCAGTCCCTCAGTTCCTGGATCTGCACACTCGAAGATGATCCCTCCTGAGGACTCCTCAGATTGCTTAGGCAGCTCCGGAAGGGGTTCATTGAGCAAGTCTGAGAGGGTTTGAGTAGAGGAAAGGAGCTTTTCGAAGGACGATTGCATAAATTCAAGTTTCTCCCGGCGTGCATTGGACACTTCTCCCTTGGACGACAAGGCATTCTGGCAGGTCCTCTCCATGGCCACCAGTTCCTTATGACGCTCCTTCACGTGCCCCTTGAGCGCAGTATAGTAATCCCTCAGCAAGTTCCGGAGATTCTGCTGCTTGTCCGGAAGCAGCAGAGTCGATGTTGGAAGGACCATCTTGTGCTTCTCAGCCAGATCACTGATCCTCTTACTCACCAATCCTGCATACTCCTCTCCGCAATTCTTGCAAAAGGACAATATAATCGAAAGATTGGCAAATTCCTCCCGATCCTGCTGAATCAGCGACACCAGGACATTCCCCAACAAAGCCAGGCCACTTTTATTGGAAAAAATCCCCACACTGACCAACTCAGCAAATAGCCTCAAGTCAACTCTCATTTTGCTCGGATTCACCAATTTATCCGTAGCTTTGATATTGAGAATCTTCTGCCAGTGCTCAAAGAAGAGCTGTGAGAATTCCCCATAAAGCTGATGGAGTTTGCTGCAGAGTGTGACCATTGCAGTGACATCGGTTGTCTTGAGCTTTGCCTCGACAATTGCAGCACAAATCTCCGAGATGTACTTGGTCAAATTCAGTCCAGACATATCCTTGGACAGGGATTCCAACTGGGCAGCTGTGAATTGTTTCAATTTCTTCACAAAAGCCGTATTCTTCTTCACATTGGAATCGAGCTTGAAGAAGAATTCCTCAGAGGGACGAACACTGCCCGTATTCTCGGTCCTCAGGGCACTTTTCGCAGCAATCCGATTCTGCACTTCCGCAATGTAAGCCTTAACATCTTCAATTTCCTGCACATCTTCACTCACAGAGGCTTCTTGGGCCTCAGAAGTCTCTTCCACTTTTTCCTGCACCATGTTTACATTTTTATCAGAGAACTTTTACCACGCTGAAGAAAAGACAAAAACTGACGTTTAACTTGAAGCTCGGGAATTGCTGTTTTGTTCACAGCTACTGCAATTGATTGAAAATTGTAATTATGTTCCAAAAACATTAGAAAACAAGAAATATTCAGAGAGTGTGAAAGAACCTTTCCATTGTATAACATTAAATTAAAAAACAAAAATGAAAAAAAATTAAATGAATTAATATTAAAAAAAGCATGTTTGCGTTAAACTCACTTAACCCATTCGTACCCATCGATTAATGTATTAATCAAAAAATAGACGATTTTTGATTATTTATTTCTGCGCAATTCATGTCCGAATTTCTGTCGGGAATGGATTTTGCAATTACTTCGAAAAAATAGTCCGACAGCGATGGAAATACATTTGTTGTTCTCTTCTGTCATGCAAAATTTTTGCTCAAAATGGCGAACGGAAAATACGACATCCCGTCGAATTTCTTAAAATTGACCTCCATCCTCTTTCCTAATTTGAATTCTGATTGCTAATTCGTGTTCTTAGATAGTTACTCTATCTAAATCAAAAGATTGTGGGAATAAGCCGACGTTAATTGCAATCAATAATAGGGAAATCCGGAAGCCGTCGGGAAGAGACAATCACTCAGGGAAACACATCAACTATCTCCAGAGCTTTCGGCTCGGTCTCCAAGTCTTCATCAGCGGTCAAGTCTTGTAATTTTTTCACTAAGACTCGTTCAGGGTTTTAGTCAGGATTACAACAGGACATGAGAGGGAACGGAGGCACTATTCTTACACTGTGTTTTTAATTTTTAGTAATATTTGGCACAATTTTGGGTTTTCTTCTTCGTCTTGTGTCTTACTGGGAATTTCTCTTTGTTAGCACTGATTTGTAATTGTCTCTTCCCGATGACTTCCGGATTTCCCTATTATTGATTAAATCAAAAGAGTTTGTAATTAATTAATGTACAGAAATTAAATTCAGTGACCTTTAAGACGCGTGTTTGACAAGGTTCCCCGCGCTCTCATGATAGATAAACTTTTTTCTTTTCAAAAAAATCATCTATTAATCTGTATGAAACTAATTACAAAATATGAACAAACTATTTCAAGTATTTCTGGTACATTGACTGAATGGGTTAATAACATAATAATAATAATGGTGGCACAACGTTCCACAGAGGAACTAGGCCTTCCCGAATAAGAAATTTTTTTCTTATACAGTGATGCGGTTGTCAGTCCCATGCCCCGTGGAATCAAGTGCAGTTAAGCTCACTGGATGCAATTCAAACACCTTTAACGCCAGAAAATTTCCTGGTGACCTAAAGGGAATTCAACAATATTTGCATCATAGAGCGAGTGCTCTATCACTTGACCCATTGAGTTCCTCCACTTAATAAAAAGGAATATTGTAAAACCCTAATACAAAACATTTTAAATAAAGAAGTAAGTGCCCTCAATATTAAGGCGTTATATTTAGGAGAACGCATTAAATTAACGTTTTTTATGACTCCGAGTATTATCCTTCTGGAATATGAAGTCTTGGCGACGGTTTACTGGAATTAAAGGTAGCAGACTACCTCTGGCTGTGAGACCTTCAATATAATCCTGACTTTTCGAACAATGCTCCAAATCATATGAGCGCAGAATCTTCAAATTGGATTCGAGCTCTGAATATCAAAATCTTGCCGTGGCCACCTGACCTCTTGAACTCCTGACTTCAATCCAATTGAAAATATTTGGGGGATTCTTGATTTCCATATTTACGTCGATATTCGCCAATACACTTACGTTTTGGAAGAAGAAACCCCTTTCAAAATAGATCACATTGGAAACCGACCACAATCCATACCTAAAATATTCCAACGGCATAACTTTCATTTTTTCTGACTCTTAATATTATTTACTAATAGTACTTAGCTTATATTTAATAATTATTAAAAGATTAGATCAGTTTTAGTATGTGGAGCTACTTTTGATATTAGATAATTTTTGTCCAAAAAGCTAATTTTTTGACTGATCCTTAAATTATTATTTTTTTTAACCCATGTATTTACTCAAATTTTTTTTAAACTATTCTTAGGTTTATATATGAAACTATTTCAGTCAATATAACTCGATATTACAGCGTTTTCCCAGTCCAAACCAGGTATATTTAAACTTACGAAGGATGTATTTAATTTTTTAAACGGTAGTGTTTTAGGTGACTTTACGTAATAAAAATTGTACAAGTATTATGGTTGTAGTGATATAAGTATTGTCGTTTTGTGAATTGATATAAATTTATATATATTTTTTCTTATAAAATTACAAAATTTAAACTATATTTTCTGAAATTTTCAACTAAAAATCTTTAAAATTCAGCCGTTCTGTCCTTATTTTCGGAGACTTGTTTTGAAAGAATATGTTTTTCCTTGGACAAGATTTCTCAGAGTGTATTCATCAGAAATAAAAAAAACAAAATTTTATACAAAAAAAAATACAATTTTCGGCTTATTTTACACCAAGTTAAGATGTTAGGGAAAAATGCTGTTTTTTCTTAGAATGCACGACCCACGTAACTGCTAAAAATAAGATAGTAATTTTAAAACCTGACTATAATTCTTGCAATATTATATAACATTCCCCATGTCTTACTTTTTTATTTACTATTTTTATCCTTTTTTACACAAGGACATTCCTGAATACATTGTATTTATGCATGGGCTACTGATCCATGCAAAATATTGTGGGAAACGCATTCAGTGGCTATTACATCGTTCAAGATATTCAAAAAATAACCGTGGGTAGAAAAAGAAATAATAAAAATATTACTGTATTTTATTCAAATTTGTTTTATTTATTATTTATAAGAAACAAACTGAAAGAAAATTTAGCTTAAAAAATTTCAGATAAGAAAAATCAACTAAATCAATTTAACGATTCAACTAAGCCATATTAAACAGAAACAAATTCTGCCCACAAAATTCAACTTTAGAAATATTAAACTAAAAATTTTCAACTTAAAAAATCAACGGATTAAATTGAACTATAAATATTCACCGAAAACTACTATACGGTAATGAATGTACTCCCATGACACGCGATAATCGTAGTAATTATTTTTTACTGTGTAGTCACAAAAAAAACACACAAGGTGAACTACACAGCTGAAGATACAGTCACAAAAAATAGAGATAACACTAGTAGATGATCTTTCCAAAGATTAGGGAATAATGTCATCCCACCGGGAATTTTAATATGAAAGGACTGCTGAAATTATTGTATATCCAGTGGCTTCTCTCGAGACCACTGCGGTTGTACTTTAACAATAAATCTACTGACTGTTTTTGGTCGTTTTTCGGTGTAATGACAAACCGCGGTAGGGTAGGATACTCAACAAATTTGTCTTGGAAAAGAGCAAAAAATAAAATTTAAACACTGAAAAATATATTACATGCATATTTTGAAAAATTCATAAAGTTTGATAGTGAAATTGTGACTGAAATATACCTCTGTATCTTAGCTGTTAAATTATTTTCTAAATGCTTTTTCAAGTTACTTGTCATTTTATTAGTAATATTTTTTTTTATTTTGATTTAAAAGTATGGCATTCAGAGCTCACTTTGAAGAAAGGAAGTTGAGTGACAGGCTTCTGTACAGTAGACTCTTCGATATCCAGCACTTCGATATCCGGGTGACAGCTGCCAAACACTGGCGGTTGATATATTCAAAATTATTTTCACTAAACATGAAGTTTGTCCAGAGTGAATTAAAGTATTATTAACATTGTATCGAAGTTTTTAATACATAATTGTGATAAAAAATGAAACATAAGCACACCATGAAGAAAATTCTCTTTTTCTTTGTCAGACAGAAAATAAATTCACACTGCACAAAATAGAAAAACCGTTGATCATTCAAAAAACCTAAATGTCATTTTGTCCCCCAGTCAGCCGGATATCGAAGAGTCTACTGTACTTAGTATACGTAAGAGAATTTATATAAATTAACTTTTTTATTAAAAAAAATTTTTTTATAATTGTTTTTTATTATACCAAAATATGTGATAAAAAAAAACTGAAAAGTCATTTTCTGTCGGAGTTCAACCTATGCAGCTTGGTGAGTAAAATTTATTTTTAAACAATCCTTTGTAAAACCATACGTAAGAATCATAAAATACATGTGTATGCAAACCTTTACCAACGACACCACTTTGTGGTGAGTTTTTGTATATTCACCACAAAAAGCTCAATTGACGAATGCATGGCTGCTGGATGTTCCGTTTTTACCATTTGGCGGGAAAACGGAAAGCTTCTAACGAATGAAAAGCTCCTCTTGAAGCTTTCGTTTCCTCTTGTAATTGGTTATTGGAAGAAAAAACCTAATTATCAGTTTAACTGCGAGAAAACAAATTATTTTATATTTATTTAACCCAATATTCATTGTCGAACAATATCAAGGGAAGATGGAAGGAAAATTAAAGAAAAGAATCAGTTTCATTTCATAATATTTCTTTATTTTATAATAGTTCTTTGCTCACTTTTTCCATCATCATCAATATTATGATAATTATTTGAAAGGTAATGTATATAAAAACCAGAAATATTTTTAATCTTACTCCTAAAGCTTTCATTCGCTAAAAATCTAAAACCATTTAATTGAATAATTTTCTCTTCTTACATGATTTTACTATGATTTAATTAATTATCTTGTCTAAAGTAAGATTTCATATACATGTTTCTTTTTCCTATTTAATATATTTAATTTAATTTAATTCTGTTTACGTTTCTTCATTTCTCACTGCAATTGAATCGTACGGAATTGACTCATGTATAATTAATTTTTTTTCTTTCTTTCTTCATCGGAAAAAAGAATCAATCTTATCAAGATATGTACATGATTACGATAATCGCTTCTTTACTTTTTTGGAGGATCTCTTTCATACTTTTCTTCTTCGTACAGTAATTGATAGTAATTTATAATGCTCTCTAGAACTATCTTTATAAAATGGATCACTTATAAAATACACATCATCAGTAGAATTTTCATTTCAAAAAAGTCTATCTACAGTTTGCATTTTTTTTTTCTTTTTAATTATTCTCTCAATAATTCCCACAAATCAGTCGAGTTTTATATTTATTTCTTTTTAGTAGATTTTTCTTCTTCTATTTAAATATTCTTTAATTGGAATTTCAGGAAAGAACCGGGAGGGACTTGTTTACGGAAAATACTTTACGCATGAGAAAATTAATTAATATATAATGTCCATTATTTGCACATGTGGGCAGACTATAAAATACCACGAGAATATAAACTAGCATAATTTATGATTTTAAAGCAAATGATAATGATTTTCAGGAACCTAAATATTAGGTTAGTTATTTCGATGCAAAAATCCTTGGCTTTCAATTTTCGAGTCAATTTAATTTCATTACAAAATGCAATTCCATAAAATTCAACAACTCTCAATGGTTGGTTGAGTGACCATGCCTTTACTCAGTAAACACTTTTTATTTTATTCCTTTGAAAATCACTTTGTGGAAATTCTTTCTCTTTGCAAATTAAAACCTGAGTATTTTATGCTCTTCATCAGCACTGTTTTATATTCCTTTTGCCTTTTTTTCCCTGGAAGCTTTCCCACTCTTCAAGGATTGAGATCATTGTGGAAGTTCTTTTTTCGTCGTTATCAGTTTATCGTTTTTTTAATAAAAATAAAATCATAGTCACTCTTTAAACAAGGTATTTAGACGATACACAGTTGTTTCTTAAGGGTTTCTTTACAAAATTGCCTGGAAGATGTCTTATGAGAATTGTATCTTTGTAATAAGGCATTGCAAAATGAGTTTTTATAAATTCCCTTAAAATAATTAAATTTTTAGAATATTTTTAAGTTCTGGCCAATCAGAGAATGCAACAGGACCAAAATATTTTATAGGATTAAATATTTTAGGCCTATCGAGAGCTGTGATTGGATAGAGCTTGAAAGCATTCGAAGCATGGAAAGCTCTAGCCAATCAGAGAACGCCTGGTGACTTAAATATTTAATAGGAGGATTGTATGGGAGTGTAGGGCACCTCTGAACAGGGGTACCTTTGAAATTAGGCTGTCTCTCCTATTTTTAAATGGAATTGAACCTTATCGTAATGTATATTAGCTTTACAATTGGTCTGTAGAACTAAATTATATCAATTTAAAGTTCAGTTCAATTTGGCTATATGGACCCGAGTGAGTCCGACAGCCTTACATAAAATAGAAGTAGAAGAAAGTCGTGAAGTGTTTTGCGTCCGAAAAAATTTGATCCATCCTTCACCAGATACTAAGGAATTTATATTTATTTAGGTGAGTTACCACCATTCGTCAAAAATTGTATTTTTGACAGAATTTTGACGTTTCCACTTACGGCAGTGCGGGCGATTTCTTTCAAAAGAGCAATTTTTGACGAAAATTGCTCACAATGTAGACAGCCTTACACAAATTAATTACACAAATATCAAGTTGTTTTTTTTTTAAGATTTCCGAA
This sequence comes from Phlebotomus papatasi, assembly GCF_024763615.1. NCBI lineage: Eukaryota > Metazoa > Arthropoda > Insecta > Diptera > Psychodidae > Phlebotomus > Phlebotomus papatasi. The sequence goes on along the minus strand of NC_077224.1, from coordinate 6,263,986 downwards.
ATAAATATTGCAATATGTTTTATGGCCTCTACACACTAGAGAAATTTATATCCATAATGAAGCAAATTCTCTACGTCAGTGTAGAAAAAACTCTTCAATATGGACATAATTTTCTCTAGCGTGTAGAGGCCATTATCCTCAATTTGTATTACGATTCAACGCAATATACGATTTCTTATACACTCTGAAAGAAAGGCCATTTGAAAGGAGAAGTTTGTAAGTCTTCTTGTCAAAAGTTTGTCAAATTGAGATCTTTCGAGATTACAATCCCAGGCTTTTGTTAAATCTTTCTGAAAATTTTATATTGAAGGCAATAACTCACTTGACGAATTTTTAACAAATATTTTGAGAAATCATAGTAACATAATGAAATTTGTTGAAAATTTGTCAAATAAAAATCCTCAATATTAAATAAGAAAAGATTTTCCTACATCTTTTGCCAATGAAATATTTTTAATCAACAATTTTATAAAGTTTATTAAATATAATTGAATTTTTTTTCAATTCAGACTGCGTAACGATATGTGTTTAAAGTTTTGTGAAATTGTTCGAAAACAAAACCTTGTTAGCGTCCGATTTGACGAAGCTTTTTAGTACTTCATTATATGAAAACCAATCCAATTCTCAAATCTATAAGAAACATAGTTACATACTTTGTTTATAAAGTGTGTAAAAATATTTGTCAAAAGTTTGTCAAATTTAATTCCTGACATAAAAGAAGTGTTTATTCAAATTGCTGGAAAACAAAATCTTGTTAGCTTCCAATTTGACGAAGCTTCTTAATACTTCAAGATATGAAGGCTTATCCATTTCACAAATTTTTGACAAACATAGTTAATAACTTTTCCTTTTAAAGTGTGTAATAATATTTGTTAAAAGTTTGTCAAATTTAATTCCTGATATAAAAGAAGTGATTCTTCAAGTTGTTGGAAAACAAAATCTTGTTAGCTTCCGATTGGACGAAGCTTTTAGTACTTTAATGTATTAAGGCTTATTCATTTCACAAATTTTTGACAAACACAGTTAATAACTTTTCCTTTTAAAATGTATAATAATGCTGTATTGTTTAATAAAGTTGTATAAAACATAATTTCATTTCAATTTCAATTTAACGTTCTCGATTTAGTTTTTGATTTAACGAAGCTTCTTAGTACTTCAATATATAAAAGCTTATCCATTTAACAAACCTTAACGAACATGTCTACAAACTTTTGTTTTCAAACCGTGGAATAATGTTCGCTTAAAGTTTGTCAAATTTTCTGATACAATAAATGATTTTGTCAAAACGTTGGAAGACAAAATTCTGTTATTTAACAAATTGATTAAACTTTTTCAATACACTTTTAATAAATTTAGCCTTAAATTTTTTCTCTATCTGAGTAAGCTAATTATGTTAAAAGTTTTCCAAATGCAATTATTCTCATACAGATCTCCAACAAACTTCGTTAAAAGGTTGTTTGACGAACTTGCTTCTGTTGCATTGAAATTTTGAAAAGTTTCGTTAAATAATTCCCCAATAAGATTTTTTGACGAAACTTTTTGACATTTCATGTGAAAGAACCAAGTTCTAACAAACTTTTAACGAACTTTCGATCTACGTAAACTTTAAAAAGCTTAAACACCTTTTCAAAATTATTTTCCTTACTACAAAATATTGTGGAGCTTATTACAAGCATTTTTCGGTAAAAATACTTGAATGCAAATGGCGGGAAAATGTGTATCGTCGAACTACCTTGTTTTATCATCTTTGCAATGAAATTGATTTTCTCCTTAAGTTTTTGTCTTTCTTTTACTAAAACTATGTACAAATGAATATCAATTCTTCAGCTGAATCTTTGTCATTTAAATTGAAAGTGATGTAAAGCACACGATGATAATTTATAGAGATTTCTTTTTACAATTTCTTCTTCATTTCTTTTTTTTAATATGAGACTATCTTACAGATGAATCGTCATCGTTCTACCTTTTTTTTTGTTAATGCGAGAATCACAACAAAATTTTTCTTTTTTTCATTTATTTAGAACAGGCCTGAAGGAGGCAATAAGATTTTTTCTCCTAAATTCATTTAATTCCTTAGTCGTTTCTTTTTCTATACTATTTACAGATTTTTTTTGTTTGAAAAATTTTTCTATTGATTTAGACAAGAAGGTGAAAGTTCATTTAGAATGGGTATACATCTAACAATTTTTCTTTTCACTTTTTTTAAATTTATATTCCCAAAAAAGAAAAACATAATGGGAAATTTATTTAAATAGTTGTTTAGATGAGAAAAATATGGCTTTTATCTCTCTTTGGAAAAGGAAAAAATATACTAGAATATTTTGTCCTTTGATAGAATATTTTTTTTATTAAAAGAAAAAACAACAAATTTAATATATCCTCTTTTCATTTCTACTCATCAAATTGTAGTTTAAATACTTTTTCGTAATTTTTTTTTCTGCAAAGGCCACGTAAATACTTGTGGGAAAAACTACGGTAAATATTGTTAATAGTTCTTTCAAAAATTGTTTGTGGATCTCTCATTTGAAATGTTTATGGAGCTTTTTTTTCACTGTGGGGAGAGAAAATGTTTACATGGAGGGATTGCAAACATTTTTCGTCTATTGTAAGATTATAAGCAAAGAATTTACTGAGACAAATACAGCACAGAAAATGCGAGCTTTGCTAGAAATGATACTTTTATCTTTTTTTTTTATAAAACTGCATTTGTAAAATTCTTTTAATATAGCTTTTTTGTTACGGATATCTCCCGATGAATATTTTTCTCATAAATTTTCTTAAAGGGAGAGACACTTCATCAATTTTAACATAAAATTTCGATGAATATATCAATTCACTATCATTGTGATTCAAATGATAATCTCATATCAACACGCATAATTAATACATTTTCAATTTTCTTGGCAGAATTGATTTAATTTACATAATATTAAGGCCACACGATAATCCTCATTTATATACAAATTCACATTACATCGTACTTACAAATAGTTTTATTATACTTTACATTACCTTAATCCATAAGCACACACGATAATTCATTTTTTTTTCTTTCGTTTTAAATCACTATGCAAAATACATTTTTTTCTCACTTTCTGAGATTGCAAAATCCCTCATGATATTAATTCATATCAATTTATCATCTAGAGAAATATCAATTGAAAATGCATAATGCAAATATACTCGTTCTTCTGTCATCAATGCACTTTGTCAATTCACTAACAAGGTGGCTCAATTCGTTGGAAAAATATTTAAGATATTCAACATAGAGAAATTAATATAGCAATATTACTAAATGAAAATTCTAATCTACAAGTCAAATGAGAAAAGTTCCTTTATCTTCTCATTTTTCCTCTGCATATAAATTTCAATAATTCCTCTCAATTAATAATTTTTTGATTTATTTAGTTTGAAATTTCTATTTTGCAATTTAGCAGCATTTAATAAAATTCTTTTAAACTTTTATATCCTTTGATGAGCCATTTTTGATATTCCTTTTTATTAATTCTAATTTTAATAATAAAAAGAATTTTCTAAATTTCCTACACAGACAAAAATTTTTTGTAAAAATGTTGGTAAATGTTTGTGAAATCCTATGGCAGACTTACGAAATGTTCGTAAATCGTATAACCCTCAAACAAGTTCGTAAAAATTTATAATTTTTTCACAAACTGGCCTCAATTCTGAGACCAAAATCAAGATCAAAATTTGAATCTGTCAAATATTTCCAAAATCAAGATTTCGCATTCTGACGCAAAGCATTTATGGAACTTAAAATGTCTTAACTAAGAACTAAGATTTCAAGATTTTCCACACTTAACGAAACGTCACATCTGACAAATATCTTCATTTCTCTGTTGAATTTGTTGAAATTTCGTAATATAGGCCTCAATTCTGAGACCAAGATTAAGATCAAAATTTCAAGCTGTCAAATATTTCCAAAATCAAAATTTCGTATTCTGATGCGAAGTAATTATGGAACTTAAAATGTCTTAGCTAAGAATCAAGATTTCAAGATTTTCCAGACTTAACGAAACGTAATTTCTGACAAATATCTTCATTTCTTTGCCGAATTTATTGAAATTTTGCCATATACATTAGAAAAAAAATTACAGGTTGTATTAAATAATATATGACAGAATATTATCGGGAATAAAAGAAGTGAACACAAAACTTGTGACATGTGATAAACCCTAAAATGCTTATTCAAGATGTGATTCTTTTGCAGGTATTTTCACGGTCTTGTACTTCGAAACGTACATCTAGAAATACGTACCATTACGATTAAATTACAAGATCAAATATAGCATTTTTTATAGTCATTTTCTCTTTTTGTATCATCTCTTATTCAAATATTCCTCATCATAAACAATTTCTGCATGAAACTCTTAAAATTATTACTATCTTGAAAATTCCAAGCACCTCCGAGAGGTTCTTGGAATTATTTCAAGAAAACAAGAAATCTAGAAATATTGGTTCCAGAATTGCAAATATTGATATCCACACGGTTTGTGTCTTGGATTTCAAGATTCCAAGACATTTGACAGATTTGACATCTTGGTCTTGAATTTTTTGATTTCAGAATACCAAAATCTTGAAATTTTCTTGATCTTGATCTTGGTCTCAGAATTGAGGCCATTGTTCGTAACATGATCACTTGACGAGCATTTTTTGTACTTTTGCAAACATTTGTTCGTAACACTGAGAGAAATCCGAAAAAGTTAAAATAACATTCCGGAAATGCCTATTTTACCCTGCAGTATTGATCCGAAATCGGTGAAAATATTATGCTTTTTAGGTGTATTATGGATTAAATATATCCTTTTCTTGTTAATTTTACACTTAAAAAGATGTAAAATTAACATTAAAAAATGTTTTACACCTAAAAAAATGTTAAATTTATGATGAAAAACAGCTTATCGCACTCCCGTTTTTTCTTCAGTGAATATTATGCTTTTTAGGAGTATTAGGGGTTAAAGTAAACCGTTTTTCATGTTATTTTTACCCTTAAAAAATGTAAAATTAACATTAAAAATGTTGATATACTTTTGAACCTAAAAACTGTTAAAGTTATGAGGAAGATGAGTTAATCGCACTCCCGTTTTTTCTCAGTGAAATGTTCGTAAACACACAAAAAATGTTCGTAAAATTTTGTCATTTGTTGGCAAATGTTCATCAGGCAAACAAAATTTACGAACGAATGACATAATTTTACGAAAATTGTTTTTTGTTTACGAACATTTACGAACAATTGTTTGTAATAGTACAAGAAAGTTCGTCAAGTGATCATGTTACGAACTGAGTTTGTGAAAAATAATACAAATTTTTCGAAATTGTTTGTGGGTTATACGATTTACTAGCATTTTGTAACTCTCTCATATTAATTCTAACATTTGTTACGAACATTTTTACAAAATATATTTTTCTCTGTAAGTGACTATTTTGAAAAATGTGATACCTAACCTCAAAAAAATACCAAAAATAAAATTTCTGAACCCAACCAAACGAATCTCATTACTGTTTATTTTATATTAAATTCGCAAATTTTCTAATTATTAACAATAAAAATTGAATTTTGAATAATTAGCTCGTACAATACATCATTGCCCCTTAACCCGAGACACTTTCCTCTCTATAGAACTTTTAATGTCATCGAAATCCTTGATTGGCTAAAGTATTAAAAGCTTTAAATGCTTTTAAGCTTTAGCCAATCACAGAATACAATGGACCCTAAATATTTTATAGGATTGAATATTGGATAAAACTACCCAAGAAACATTTTTTCATACATCTCAAATTCTTGAGTTAAACCAACCGTGGTTCATATTTGAGAAACTTGACCATACTTCGCTTCTTGGGTAAATACACAAAACTAAATCAGCTTAAATTTTTTCTGTTTAAAGCTGTAAGTTAAATCTCAGCATTGCTATGTGTCTCTGTGATTTCATAATTTTATAAATAATTTCTTTACGCATAGAAGTGTTCCACGATCTAACCTAAAAAAAAATTGAAGGTTAGAATCAGATTCCTATGAAAAGCCAGAGTAGTATTACCAATTCTTCCTTCTTAGATTAAAATATTCTGAGCACATAATATTGGATATTTCAAACATTTTTTTGTTCCTGCAACTGTATTAAGTCTTTACCTCAAAAACGCTTTTTGAGGTTAGGGTTTAAGTTTAATTTGAGACATTTTAATGAGGAAAGTGTTCCGACCTGATTCAAATTTCTTAGAAAAAAATGTAGCTCGTATTTTGAGGTTAGTACAACCGTTACAATATAACCTCACATTCCACAGAAAATTTCATGAAATATTTATAAATTCGATTTGTCATTTTATTTTTCTCGCTGTCTGAACCAATTTCAACTGTAAAAATAATTCCAAATGGATATTTTATCTTCCAGTTTTTGAGGTTAGATACAGCATAACCTTATATTTCAAAATAGTCAATTTTCGTAAAAATTGCATTTTTGATAGAATTTTGACGTTTTTGTCTAATGACCTCTACACAGCAATTTTTTGTCAATAATTGCTTTTTTGAAGGAAATTTCCTGCAGCGTTGTAGGGGGAAACGTCAAATTTCTGTCAAAAACGAAATGACAGAAATTTGACATTTCCCCCTACAAAGCTGCAGGGAATTTCCTTCAAAAAGGCGATTTTTGACAAAAATTGCTCCCAATGTGTAGAGGCCATAAAGCACTTCAGGCGATTTCTTTCAAAAAGCAATTTTTGACGAAAATTTATCATAATGTATAGACGCTTTTAACCAAATTCGCTTTTAACCGATTTGACTGTCCTGTGTTTAATGAAATCATTATCTAATCCGAAAAAATCAGACTACAGTAGACTCTCGCTAATTCGGCTCTTTTAAGATCGGGTTACTTTTTAATTCGGGCGGCAGTTAAATTCGAAAATAGTTTGTTGACATTTTTCAAGTTCGATTATGATTATCAAATGAAGAAAATATGCTCAAATTTGTTATGATTTGTCTTAGCTTTGATGTGATTTTGCATTATTAAGTGGTTTTCATGCAAACTGTAATGTAAACTCAATATGAGATATGCAAATGAATAAAAAATCGTTGCATTACAAAAAAATTGACGCCCGAATTTCTCTCTAATTCGGTTGACATTTCGGTCCCAAATGCACGAATTTGAGAATCTACTGTATCTTTGCGCTTAGATCATTTATTAGACATTTTGCCAATAAACAATTCGAAGTGAGTGCCACTAGTGGTTTGAGAAACTTTGGTTTTTTAGAAAAACTCTAAGGTAAAAGACAACTTTTAATTGCGTACCTTAATATAAAAAACGTCTTATAAACTTGAGATATAACCTAAGAATCGTATTTGAAACAAAAACGTGACGTGAACACTGAACACAATAAATTTGGATTTGTAAACATCTTTTAGAAAAAAACACTTGCAAGAGTGAGCGAGATAAACGACAACAGACCTAGATGTCATTCACTCTGGCTGAAATGTCAAAAATATGTTTACAAAACAAAAGTTATCGTGCGTTGGGCATTATTCCAATCACGCAATCACTTTTGTGAATATGATTTTGACGTTTCAGAGACAGTTGAGAGACATTTAGTTCTAGTCATCTCGCTCACTCTCACAAACAATTTCGAAAACATGTTTATGCCCAACGCACAATAACTTTTGTAAACGTGTGTTTTTGACATTTTAGTGAGAGTGAATGAAATCTAGATCTAGTCATCTCGCTCACTCTCACAGAAAATTTTGAAAATATGTTTACAAATAAAAGTTATTGTGTGATGGACATTATGACCAACGCACAATAAATTTTATTTTGTAAATATATTTTTGACATTTCAATGAGAGTGAATGAAACAGAGAACTAATCATCTCGCTCTCTCTCATAGTAAATTTTGAAAACATGTTTACAAACAAAAGTTATTCTGGGTTTTTCATTACAAAACAAAATTTATTGTATTCACCTTTTTCACGTCACTATTGACATAAATTGAGAAGCTGAAAGAAATTTATTTCGAGGCTGAAAAATTTTAAAGATATCCATAAGGAACATTCAATTAATAAATTTCACGTCATTTTCTTTAATAAAAAATTGTGAAAATTACAATGGAAAAAAATTCACAAGAATTCTTGGTCATTAAATAAATTTTCAAATACAATATCTCTCACCGTTTATGCTTAATTCATCCCATTGATGTTTGGAGTGAGCCACCTTGTAACCTTTCACTGTCGTTGATGTTACATATTTGCACCTTTTTTTCTGTTAAATTCTTAGAGCACTAAAGTCTTAGGGAGAAAGAGGGGGACCTTACAAGTAGACCTTTGTATTGTCTTTGACACATAATTTAAACCACTTTACTTTGGCTCTTGGGCCATCATCACATGATGCCCTCGGGCCGGGCTTAGACGTGCGTCGCAAGGGCGCCTGTCTTCTTGAGGTTCCCATTAGCAGGCAAGATGAACTGGCCTGAGGGGCTGGCAGAGACCTGGGTGGGCAGGAGGGTGGTGGTGCTACCACTACCCAGGCTCCCTACACTGCCCAGACTGATTCCGCTAGAGCCTGAGGTGGTGGTTGTGGGCGGGGTGGCCTGGGAGATCCGGGTGGCAGCATTGTAGGGCGGAGGCGCCGGAGTGGCCGCTGGATTGGCCGTACTGGGCGGCGGTAGAGGTGGGAGGGAGGCATTCGATGTACGCAGATATGGATTGCCGTACGTCGCACTGTATCGCGGATCTATGCTCAGGCCATTCTGCAGAAGGGATTGCCCTGCAAAATTAGAACATTGCACAAGTTAGTGTAATTACTTCACACGGTGCCCCAGAGTATTTGACTGTACGGCCATAATTACAATCATACCGCGATCTGAAGGTATTGCTAATGCATTTATTTGAAATTCTAACATTTCAAAACCAGAAAACAACTTTGGCAAATAATGTCAGAATTTCATTTGGTGTGTTCGTGACCTTTTCCCGTGATTCCTTCATTGCTGAATGAATCGTGCATGAATCAAAAGAGCTTTTTTTTTAATTCACCGTGAATGAACACGGAAAGGTCATAATTTCCACTAAACACCAATATGAGCTTATCTTAACTAGACATAATTTATAGTTTTCGTAAAATGTTGCGAGAAAGGGCTGCAAATGATCCGATTTAGGGGGCATTGTAGTATAATGACCAGCGCACAATAACTTTTGTTTGTAAACATGTTTTCAAAATTTCCTATGAGGGAGAGCGAGATACTAGATCTCGATTTCATTCACTCTCATTGAAATGTCAAAAACATGTTTACTAAACAAAAGTTATTGTGCGTTAGGCATAATGCTCAACGCACAATAACTTTTGTTTTGTAAACATGTTTTTGACATTTCAGTGTCAGTGAATGAAAGCTAGATCTAGTCATCTCGCTCACTCTCATAAGAAATTTTGAAAACATTTACAAACAAAAGTTATTGTGCGCTAGGTATAATGACCAGCGCACAATAGCCTTTATTTGTAAACATGTTTTCAAAATTTCCCATGAGAATGAGCGAGATGACTAGATCTAGGTCCTACTCATTCTTATTGAAATGTCGAAAATATGTTTACAAAACAAAAGTTATTGTGCGTTGGGCATAATGCCCAATGCACACTGACTTTTGTTTGTACACATGTTTTCAAAATTTTCTATAACAGCGGGCAACACTTCACTCCTTTCATTGAAATGTCAAAAAATATTTACAAAAAAAAGTTACACTAGGAATTATGCCCAACGTACAATAACTTTTGTTTAGTAAACATGTTTTTGACATTTTAATGACTGTGAGTGAGATCTAGAACTAGTCATCTCGGTCATTCTCATGGGATAATTTTGAAAACATGTTCACAAACAAAAGTTATTATGCATTTGTCATAACGCCGAATGCACAATAACTTTTGTTAAGTAAACATGTTTTCGGAACTACCTATGAGAGTGAGAGAGATAACTAGATTTAGATCTCTTTCACTGTCACTGATATATAAAAAATACGTTTAAGGAACAAAAGCCACTCTTCATTGGACATATATAATAGTATATTCAATAATATTTAGCTCTTGACATTATTATTTTTTTCAATCTCTATTAAAAAAAATCAATGAAAACGAATAAAATCAATGCAGTATTTTTTTTAATAAAATAAAACTGAGTTTAAATTAAAAATAGCTGATATTCCTCTAGTCAAAAAATTGTATATTTTGAATTACCTACATGCTACATATATAATTTAATTTTTAAATGAAAAACCCACGAACGATTATCCCAAATTATTTTTAATTCCAACAAAATTAAAAAAAACATTATACAATAAAAAAGAGTCATTTATGAAAGAATAAACACGAGAATATATATAGGAATTTTTTTTTAAAACGAAATGGAAATATAATAAAGCTGAATTGATAATGATTTTGATATTGCAGGTTGCATCAAGTGCATTTAACATCAGAGAATGTGTTTTGTGCAACAAAATTTGAAATTTTGAAATGAAAAGTCATTTTTATTGTTACTGCTGAAAATCGACGGAGGATGTAGTCTATCTAAATCCATATGCAGGGGCATGACATTTCCCATGTTTCCCATATGTTTTTTAGCGTGCCGAAAAAACTTTTGAGTTTATTGGCTGTTTTCTGTAATTGTAGAATGAATTAGAAAAAAATACTAATGCAAAACAAAAGCCAATTTAATAACGAAGAGACAACCGAAAACCCTAAATTGGCCACTTACGTAGTTTTGGAGATATCTCGTGAAATGTGTACGAAAACAGGAAAAAAATTACACTAAAACCAGTCACATTTTTCAGAACTAATGTCACCCCCTGTCTATATGCATATTTTCTATAGTTGAAATTTGTATCACAATCTCTCAATGAGTCTTGCTTCGATAACATTTCGCGAATATGCAGCTTTTTGTAACCGACGTAATGCCCTAGACAGACTTACGGATTAAGCCGAGAGACGGCTTAGACGGGCTTCAGACCTAAGTCTTAGCTATATGGCTTAACTTCTTTTATTTCTTATCAGTCAAGGTTTTTTTTGGGAAAATATTCAATTCAATTCAATTCAATTTATTTAATTTAAAATAGGACAAACTGTCCTCTGTACAAGATTGGTCCTATACAATAAAGTAAGGTAAATTAGGAGCCTGCAGAGGCCACATGACTTAGGATAAGCCCCCTCTTTCGCTCTCTGGGCAAAGTAATATGACTTAGGATTGAACATTATGGGTAAATGATCTAATTAATTCTGAAAAAATGAAAAAAATTTGTTACGATTTTGAAATTTGAGACTTTCGGGAACTGGGCTAAACCACAGGTCTGAAACCGGCCTTAGTGGGAAAGTTTTGGGAATGTATTCAAATTATTATTTTGATTATAATAACGTTAAGTCATCTCTCGGTTTCAGTCGTAGGTGTTTCCAGCACATAAATCTCTTTTTCTGTAGGACTAGTAGAGACTAAACGGTTAGAGATAGGGACCAATAAGTCGATAGGATTAGTAATACAAGCTTCCCATCCTTGAAAACCGTTTTTTGAGAGATTTTTAAAAAAACATTCAAACTAGTTTTTATTTCGATTTTCGGACACAAAAAGGCAAAAGAGTCTCAGAACTTTGGAAAACGGAACTGTATGGTTTTGTAATAGGTAATGAAACTGGTGTGATGAGTTGATTATAAAAATTCCGGTGATCACCAGTGAGAGTTTTCTTCACCTCAAGACTAAAACACCTTTTTAATCTTGCCCAGAGCTTTCGGTCCGGATATGGACCTTCTTCAGTGGTCCATATCCGGTGAGAATTAAGTGAAATCATTATTTTGATTCTATTTACGTTAAGCTGTCTCCCGGCTTAAGTCGTAAGTGTGTCTACAGCATTATGTACTGAACAGACCTACGGTTTGAGCCGAGAGACAGCTTAATGAAATTACAATCAAAATAATAATTATACTGCATTCCCATTAGTTTCCCACTGAACTGTCTCTCAGCTCAAGCCGTAAGTCTGTCTAACGCATTATGAAAAGAGGTCCTTTGAAGACCTAACGCGCTGCCTCAAAATATTTGCCATTATCTTTACAAACAACCGGACAAACGGACAACCGAATCAAATAAACAAACAGCGTGTCATCATTTTTTTTTTTTAGAACTTTAGAATTGTAAAATTCCACCCAAATATAATCCTTTTGGGGGATGGAAAGGAGATTGCTCAAAACTAAGAGATTACAGATACTGTTCTCTCTGTAAAATTCAAGCAATAAAATAAGTTCACGAAACTTGAATGGGCATATATAATGTTTATTGTTTGTTGAAGTTAAATGTAAACTTTTCAACTTTTGTTTGCCTCAGTAAGATCTCGCATTGGAGCATTGAAACTCCACTTAAACCATCATCATTTTGGTTGAAAGTTTAGTATTTGCTAACTCAGCATATGTATGAAGATTAGATGGAAAATGCATGGGTAGTCCACTGGGAAAAATATTTTCTATAAACTGTGTACGGACAAATCATGGACATTTGATGTGAAATTGAATGAAAACATTATTCTTTGAAAATTTGAATAACAAAGCAGCAATCAGCCGCTTTAAAGGTTTAAGCATTTTCCCTGGGCTGAGCTTTTTTGGGGGGAAGCAATGGTAGATGGTATGGGTGTTTGTTGTGGGAGGGTGGCGAATATTCATAGTTTTGCATATGGGTATGAACTATAAACACCTCATTGTGTGACTCCCTACACTTTGCTGCCACACATTCCATGGTTCAGTGTTGGATGTTTGATGCCCTAGAAGGGGTAGTGGTTGTGACCAATTTTGAAAGTGTGCTTGTTGTACCACTTTCAGCTGACTCAACAAGGACTTTTGCCAAACACCGGCAGAGGCCAAAGTCGTTTCTCATCTGTTAGCTTTAATCCTTTTATATAATGCCAGCTATTGTTATCTTTCGATTTTGTCAAACATCCTTAATCAACGTAATATTTACAGAGTTAGTAGCTTGAATATCCTTAAAACCGAAAGCGATTCCCGATCAAAAACGGTCTGGCCTAATATGTTAGCTTACTGATACGCAACTTTAACGAATTTTTTTTTCGTTTTTAAACCTTTCTAAAATGTTTCCCAATTAGAACATTTATCAAGTTGTGAGTTATGAGGCGGTTTAACGCAATTGTAATCAAAATAATGATTAGATTATATTTCTATCAGTTTCTGACTAATCCGTCTCTTGATTTAAAGGGTTACATGGGTCTCTCAGGTCAAAAAAATAATTTTTTTTTTATTTTTTATTTTATAGTATAACATTTTAAAAATATTTTCTGAGAATTTTAAGGCAGTCTACTCGGAGGTAGCGCATATTGTTTTAAAACTTTAAACGCGTTTTTCTGAAAACACCGTTTTACAATGCGGTAGTCAAGATTACTCAGAGTCTATTGAACTGATCTTTTTGAAATTTTGCATAATAGTTTTGAGGAGTATTATATCTACTGTTTGAACGAAGGATTTGCACTTCCTTTAATCAGAACCATTTTTACAATACAAAATGTGTTGAAAAATAGGATAAAATTCATACTTTTTTTACAAAACTTTTGCCAAAAATCCAAATTTTGTTTTTCAAAAATCCTTCGTTCATCCAGGGGTTCAACTAATCCTCTAACAGAGTCTGTTTTTTGAGGAATGGTTCCGAAAATCAGCTACTAACGGTCGAATTTTTAAAATTTTTCAATTTTTTTTTAAATTTTGTTCTAAAGCTACTCTTTCATATCACAAAAGTTGGAATTTCTAAAATGTTTTCTACACAATAAATTATTATCAGAAATTAGGCTTATTTTTGACATGAGAGACCCATGACCCACATGACCCCATGACCTTTAAGAAAAGAAACGGCTTAGTTATTGGTAAATCGATTCGAATTTAGTCGAATCTATTTTCTGGCCCTAATTACGTTAAGTCGTTTCTCAGCTTAAGTCGTAAGTGTGTCTTTGATAATCTAGTTTGGTAAATAAATAATTTAGTAATTATGCATTTCTAGAGTACTTCGAAGATTATTTAATTGACGTTTTATTCTTTTAATCATTTTCCGATACCGTTGCCTCAATGCTAAATTGGATTGTAAGAAATTCCGAGTAGTACTCTATATTCCGGTGGCAGCCAAAATTCCGAAAGCCAAAATCCCGAAAACCAAAATCCCGAACGCCAAAATTTCGAAATGGCCAAAATCCTGAAAGCCAAAATCTCGAAAGCCGATTTCAGGACTCTTCTTTTCGAAGTTTTGGTTACAATCTGGTGATTTTTATACATTGTTATAGGGTGGAATCACCACTGCTCGCCAGTGCCCCACTTTTCGCCACTTATACTGAAATCGCTATTTTTCGCGATTTGTAAAATAAATGAGCCACAAAGTTATTTGTATTTTTACTGCTGCTACTTATAGAGTCCGAAATATAATAATTATTCGTTTTGGATTGACGATTTAGAGCATTTTGTAGAGCAATATTCTAAGCAAATACATCGAATCCAATACTTCTTACCAAATATACTATAAGTGTCATCAAATTTTCATCAAGCAAAATGCACCTTTTTGGATATATAATTTGTCTATTGGGTATTTAAATACACTTGTGGAATAGATAAAATATGTAATTACTTAATTAATATTCCATTTTATAGTATTTTTATATAAAAATGAGGCATGGCGAAAAGTGGTAATATTTTGGAATGATTTTACCACCTGTCGCCATTTCTTTTCAATAGGCGACGCTAACTTCACTTCGTAGATTCTCAGTTGTCAAATCTGCATTGTTTACTTTCTGAAATGGTCCTATACTTTGATATCTCAAATAAAAGCGAAGAAAAATCATTTAAAGTTGGTAATTATAAATTGATCATGAGGAAAAGGAAATTCTGAATGTATTCTTTTTATAACATTGCCTAAAATAATCGAGTTTGAACTTTTTCAAATGACTGGCGAGAAATGGTTACAAAACTGGCGAAAAGTGGTAAAAAGTGGCGACGAAGTAGTTATTTTTGCATTGTTAATAAAAATCAGTTTTTTTTTTAAATAGTCCAGGGTTAAATTGGAGGACTATTGTTTCCACGAATCTGCAGCCAAAACATCTATGTAACTTTGTGTCAAATTTGAGCTATCTTGTAATAAAGGTTCAAAAGGTACAATAAAATTAATTCTTATTTTGCCTAAATTTTTGAAGGAATGGCGTTCTCTACCTAGGAGCGGTGCTCCACTAGGCTGACTCTTATATCCTCACTCAATAATGCTTCTCAAAAAGGACATTCTATCATTATGTTTCGAATAAGTTTTTTTTTCTTTTCTTTTCTTTTTTGTTGCTTTTGCTTTGCTTTTCTTGTTACTTTTCTTCTCTTTTTCTTTGAACTGTTTATTTTTTTTGTTCTCACTTTATCAAACATCATTGTAAGAGGGGAAAACCCTATTATGTTTGATTTAAATAAATGAATGAATGAATAAACATGGCGATAAGTGGTTACTCCACCCTAGTGTAAGTTTTTTTTAATTATTTAAATATGTTCTAAACGTTCTTGTCCTTTCCTAAACGGTTAAATATTTGTAAATTCATCAAGTACTTTTTGAAATAATTTAATTACTGAATTCAAATAATATCTGATAAATACGGATTTTCACTAAAAGAATCACAACTACGATAAGCTAATTTACTTCATAACTATCTTTCCCTTCTATCATTTTGTGCTAAAACATACAAGATATGAGGATGCGGGTATAGATGGGATATGTACTCACCGAGAAAACCATTGGGTAGCGAATTCAGACTATTCTGGACACTCGGTAGTCCATTATCTTGGCGAAGCTCTGTCGTTCTATGACGATTCAAACTGAAATTGCCACCAGTTGGCAATTGGCCGTTCATGGCAGCGCTCGATGTTCTAATTGCTGTTAGAGTCTGCGGTGGTGGACTGTAATCTCGTGCATAATCCACATAAGGTACATAGCCATTGTTGTTCTGGCCAGACTTCAACTGTTGCAAGTGCCCCAATGGATCCGTGTAATCTCCGGAGTACCTATAAATAAACATTACTCGATTTTAAGGAGAGGCCACAAATTCCAGCACCAAGTGTGCATTTCCAAGATAACGCGGCATTATTAATGGGAAATGCATCCGGTTAACCCTTGTGGCAGCAGATAGACGATGTTCGAATTGTTATTTCCCCCTCCAAACCCAAATAATTAACTCTGAATTACAAGTTTTCACAATTGATTTGTGTTACGTATTGAGTTGTACTTTTGCCGTATAAATCTTTACACAAATTAATAATTATTTTACCTGAATTATATACGAAACATAAATTCAATATATTATCGACATAATCTAAATTTAGACTGTTTAAATTTATAGTTTTGCTTAAGGATTATTCGAAGAATAGTGTGAATATTAAAATCAGATTATTAAAACATTGAAGGACGATTGAGACATGAGTTAACTTTAAGAAAATCTTTTTAATAAATGCGAATAGAAAGGAAAACATTCTTTATGTAAAATATATAAGAAATAGGGAGAAAGTTAAAGGAAAATAGCTTAGAATGACTTATTTCAATTATTCAAAGTCTGAAAACCGTATTTCTTTGGTGAGAATTTTTTAAACTTATATTTTTTTACCAAAACAAATTAAGAGAACTAATTGAAAAGATTTTCTCAAATGAAAAATTAAGAATTTACAAAAGCAACTGTATAAATTAATGATTAAAAATCGATACACTACTTTCAGTACTTCCACAATTTTCATACGAAAAGTATCTAAAACTTTGAACATTTCGGAAGTGTTTTAAAAATCATTCAGTTGGCACACAAAATTTAAAGCGATAATAAAGCCTTTATATTTAATAATATTAAAATATTAATAATAAATAAATCGGATAGTATTTTAAACAAAATGGCAATTTTAATTTCTCTAATCGAAATCAGATAGAAATAATTGGATAATAATAATAATTGGATCTAGATTATTATATAATTGATTTTTTTTTTTGGAAAATTTGTGATAGAAATTGGTATCCTGATTTTGTATATTTTTTAAGGCGGCGACTTTTTGGTCAGTAAAAAATAAAATTTGGTCAGTAAAAAATTAAATTCGGTCAGTAAAAAGTCAAATTTGGTCAGTAAAAAATAAAATTTGGTCAGTATAAAAAAAATCGGTCAATAAAAAATCAAATTCGGTCGGAGAAAAGTCAAATTTGGTGGGTAGAAAATCAAATTTGGTCAGTGAAAAATCAAATTTTATCGATGAAAAATATAATTTGGTCGATGAAGTCAAATTTGATCAGTAAAAAATCAAATTTCGTCGGTGAAATAAAAAAAATGGTCACTAAAAAATAAAGAATCTGGTCAGTAAAAAATCAAATTTTATAAGCAAATACTTTGGTCGTTAAATTTTCAAGGTCAATTTTTAAGGTTTAAAACTTTAAATTGACTTTTAAGATTGATTTACATTTTGCAATTAATCCAGAACTGAAAATCTTTAAGTCTAATGGCTCAGGCACACCTTTTCAATTAGGAAAATTTTCTAAAGTCGAAATTGGAATCTTTCTCCGTTCTTAAAGTTTTTGAATATGACTATCTCATTCTCTCTCATTCTTCTTCCTTTAAACATCAGTCGAAATTCAACTTAGGTCAATCAAATTTGGTGTGCGAAAGAATGAGATAGTCATATGCAAAACATCTGGGAAAGAAAAGGTTTCGAATTTCTACTCTATGAAATATTCCTGATCTAAAAGGTGTGCCGGAGCCATTAGAAAGGAACAAGTGGATCTGAAATTTAGGTAACTGAGTAAAGGGCATTAATTGATCGATTGAATTTAACTAAATCGAAAATGAGTGTACGTATGTACTACTAACAAGAGGTAACTTATTCACATTTTCATTGACAAGGGTTTCTGGTTTCTCGGGCTTCGTCCCACTTTTTTAGGTTTCCTCGGTTTTGCAAAACTTTTTTAGGGCTTCTTGGGTTTTTCCATCCTGGAAATATAAGTTATTTTTTCTCTGACAAACCCTACTCCCAAAGGAGCTTGTTTTTAGGTGTGATTCCTTCTAGTTTTTTTAAAGTTAAAGTTTTTTACTGACCATATTTAATTTTTTACTAACCAAATTTGACTTTTTACCGAGCAAATTTATTTTTTTTACTGATTTTTTAAAGTTTTTTACTGATCATATTTAATTTTTAGTGACTGAATTTGATTTTTTACTGACCAATATTTAATTTTTTACTGACCAATTTGAATTTTTTACTGACGAAAAAGATTTTGCCATTTTTTAACAATGCCATGTAATAAAATTTATCGAAATGAAATTTTATATGTCACTATTTTGTGTAAAAATAAATGCAATTGATAAAAATTAAAAAAATTCATAAGCAGCAAATTTAAACCCTGTAACTGCTAAAAAAATATCCCTAAATTTACTTTTAATAACAAAAATAAACAAAAGGAGAAAAGAAAAATTAAAAAAAAACGAAAGAAGGTTTTGTGATATTTTTAATTGTTTTTAACTTGTTATTTCAAAACTTAAACTTAATTTATATATTTGATTTTATTAAAAAAATAAAAATTAAATTAAAGATTTTTAAATAAAATTTTCGAAATTTTGGTATTGTCAATTATTATTAAACTTATACGATTTTAAGTAAATGAGAAACATTTTTTTAAAGTTAAAATTGAAAAAAAAACTTTAGGGTAAATTAAGCTACTCCAAATGGAAACGTCATTGTTTTCACTTTCCCTTGTCTCCATTTAGATTAATATGTTTCCAATAGCAGCATTTTGCACTCGTATACTTTTCTTGTATTTGAGAAGTTTTAAAATTATATTTAAAGAATTTTCACTAAACAGTAACATTCTAGAAGAGTCAAGGAGCAAATTTATGTAATTCTCTTCAGAAAATATATGAACATAATATGTTGAATCTTCTGTCAACGTTAAAGCGTCTGGAAATGGTTTTGAATTAGGGCATTTACCTTATATTAATTAAAATTTTATTAAGGTGATTTTGAAAAAAAGTAATCTAAAGTTCTCTGTCTATCAGATGCAGTTTTAATATCCGGAATATAGTCTTTTGTAATTTTAAAGGACAGACTCACCTGTAATCGTTGGGGATCTTGACGGGACCGGCAAGAGGGACCCCACCCCCTCCTGCCGAAGCCGTTTGAGTTGATCCCAGAATGTTGGCTGCTAATCTCGTGGCGATACTGTCGGATCCTGAACACGTTTCTGAATAATCCGGTTCGCACGATCCAGACCGAATGTCAACTTTGAGGTCACTGATATTGGATGAGCGGTCACTTTCTTTGCAACCCTTCTCCGAGATATGGTGCTCAGGAATAACATCAGCAGGTGGTAGCTTTTTCTTGCCTCGCTTGAGGAAGATGCAGAGGAAGATGACGACGAGAATTGTTATCGCCACCGAAAGTCCCACACACACGATAATTATTAGGGATGGTGCTATCGTTTCTGCATGATGACAATTCAATTAGTCACGTAGTGTGGCATGGGCGAATGTGGTACAGAGGGTGGAATATACTTACGTGGAAGGAGGTCAATTTCCAAAACATCATTGCCATAGTCATTGACAACGGTGCAATTGTAGCGACCAAAGTGGCGGGATTGGCTTTCACGGATTATCAGGGTAGATTTAATGCCTTCGGGCAGAGGATCCTCGAGAATTGAGAAATCCTGGTCGTTGCTCGTGTTGATTTCTCGCCCATTGAACGTCCACGAGACGTGCCGGGCCTTTGGCACGGAAAATGCTACACACTCCAGACGTGCATTATCACCCACAATGCCATGTTGACGCTGGGGGGATGATATCACCGGAGGCCCCTTTAGGTACACTGTAGCCTCGGCTCCAATCTCCGGGAAGCCCATTACGCTTGCCTTGCAGTAGTACCGACCGGCGGTCTCCTGTGTCACTGTTGTCGTGAAATTCGATGAAGTTCGAACGACCTGAGGACGAAAGTGAAGCTTGTTCCCATCAATAAATGTTACCCGTCGACTTTAGGGATGGTGGGTGATTGTAAAAGGGGTGTGTGATAAGCCAGAAGGAAAGTGTGAAAAAATTTTGAAGTTTATCTCTACAGAAGAATCAGCTCAAAGGATGAATGCCATTTCAATTTTCTGTGATACTCTGTCGATTCTCATTCACCAAACACTTTTTCAAACCAAAAAAAATAAAGAACTTTTATTCAAGTAGAACATCCCTTTAGTATTAGCGGAAACAGGGGTAGAATTAAATACACTGAGAGAAATCCGAAAAAGTTAAAATAACATTCCGGAAATGCTAATTTTACCCTGTAGTATTGATCCGAAAACGGTGTAAATATTACCCTTTTTATGTGTATTGGGGGTTAAAGTTACCCTTTCTCATGTTAATTTTACCCTTAAAAAGGTGTAAAATTAACATTAAAAAATGTTGATATATTTTTACACTTAAAAAGTGTTAAAGTTAAGAGGAAAAAAAGTTAATCGCACCCTCTTTTTTCTCACTGTTGGAATATAATTAAGTCGTGAGTCATTTTAGTTTGTCTTTGAAGGAATTATTGAGTGAAATAATTCAGGCATTTTTTCATAACATAACTAAAAAGAAATAGTCTAATTACAGCCTCGACATTCCCTTATTACTTTACACTTATTACACTTACACATTATGCTTACACAAAAAAATACTCATGTTTTGTGTAAAGTTACTCAGATATGTACTTAAAAATGTGACGTCTAAAATGTGTAATATAAATTCTATGCAATGGTAAACTGTATAATTAGACTGAAAATTTTCAACTGTTTACACAGTTTTGTAAATTGTTTGTAAAGACAAGTTACTTTTGTAAGATTACACAGAAAATCATGGTAAAACAGCCAAATATCTTACTGTCATGCTGTAATTTAATTTTTTTTGTATAGCAATATTGTGTAATCAATAAAATGTCATGCTTTTTTCTGGTAAGTTAGTGGTGCAAAATGTGAGCCAATATTCAATTTTTACACAAAAAGAAATAGTGTATTTTTACGGATATTTTCATTTGAAATTGTTTCTCTATCCTCGTTTTCCATGTTATACAATATTTTTGTCCTATTCTGCGCATTACACGATTATGTAATAGTACACAGAAAGTACACAAATTACACTTTTGTGTATGGGAAAGTTTTACACATTTTTGTTTTTGTGTATAAACCATTCATTCATTCATTCATTTTCAACCGCTTATCCCTATAAACCATAATTAAATGAATCTGGTAATAACAAACATAAGGAATCAGAATGGGTCAAGTTCCCGATTCCCTAAATAAGTGGGTTTATTGGGAACTATGTGAGCTCACCGTGAGCATCCCGGAGTATCCAAGAGTTTTCTAGAAAAAATATTTGGGGTCTCGAGATTCCACATAGGTTCCCTGGTTCGAGTTCTCCAAAATGAGTTTTCCCTTGGAGTAACTCATGGGCCATCAGAATGGTTTGAATTCCCGGTTCCCTAAAAAATATTAGGGTTCTCTAGATTCCACAAAAAAATTGTATAGGTTCCCAGGTTACCAGGAGTTCCTGAAAAATATAGGTACCCTAGGTTTCCTTATTCAAGTTTCTCTAAATAAATTTTCCTTTGGGGTTACTCATGGGCTATCAGAATGGTTTGAATTACCGGTTCCCTAAAAAATATGATGGATCTCTAGGTTCCGAAAAAAAATTGAATAGGTTCCCAGGTTATCGGGAGTTCCTGAAAAATATAGGCACCCCAGGTTTCCTTATTCAAGTTTCCCGAAATAATTTTTTTTTAGGTGACTCAGGAGCTATCAGAATTGTTGGAATTTCCAGTTCCCTAAAAAATATGACAGTTCTCTAGGTTCCGCAAAAAAACTGTATAGGTTCCCAGGTTACCAGAAGTTCCTGAAAAATATAGGTACCCCAGGTTTCCTTATTCAAGTTTCCCGAAATAAATTTTTCTTTGTGTGACTCATGAGCTATCAGAATGGTTTGAATTCCCAGTTTCCTAAAAAATATGAGGGTTCTTTAGGTTCCGCAAAAAATTGTATAGGTTCCCAGTTTACCCGGATTCTCAGAAAAATATAGGTACCCCAGGTTTCCTTATTTAAGTTTCCCGAAATAAATTTTCTTTGGGGTGACTCATGAGCTATCAGAATAGTTTGAATTCCCGTTTTCCTAAAATCTGGATGGGTTCTCTGGGTTTCCTAAAAGATGTTAGGATTCTCCAGGTTCCCCGAAAAACTGTATGGGTTCCCGGGTTCTTCGTGTTCCCTGAAAAATGTGATGGTCCTCCAAGTTCACCAAAAATTCTGTAGGTTCCCCAGATTCCCTGAAAAATGTGAAGGCTCTCTAGGTTCTCCGAAGAATTTTATGGGTTTCCATTTTCCATGTTTCCCGGATTACCTGAAAAATGTATGAATATCCCGGAACACTCTTGGACAATAATTAATTGTTCCAAAAATAAAGATTTTTTAAGGCCGTATAAAAATGAATCTACTCCAGTTTCCCCTAGAAAACTAGGAATTTCACTCTCAATATCATTTTGAAAATTAATTCTATTTTAAAAGCTGCTTTTGTGGTTTATTGATTTGAAATTTAGGGGAAGTGAGTATAGTTTCAATATATTCAAATGGCCAATAAAATTGTTTAAAATCGAGTTTAATGTTCCTGGTTATTTTAGCAGTTATTGTGTGGCATTCATGGATGTAGCTGACCTTCTGCTATGTGACATGTTCTGAGGAAACTTACTCGATCTGCCGGATCATGAATCCAGACAATATCCGGAGGTGGATTTCCGTCCACATCACAGAACAGTGACACCTCCGTGCCAATATCAGCTTCCACGGACTTTGGTCGTGTCCTAAACACAGGTCCGTCTGTACAAAGGAAGAGAAAGAGGGAGTGTGAGTTAGGCAAATGATGAGTTTGCCAATTAATTATGGTGCCATCCACGCAATATCCCTATGGCATGTGATGTTTACAATATAAACACAATTGACGATGATGGACTGGGTTAAACCAAATCCCCATCCAATTTTGGGGTGGCACTTTGTGAGAAATGCAAATCAATTGGTTAGTAGCTCTATAGGACACTTACAGCTAATATCCAGAGTTTCGCTCTCCTCGCTCTTTCCCACGGCATTGTGGACCTCACATTTAACAATGGCATCGTGGAACTTGCGCGTGATGTTGTGGATTAGCTGCAAATGGGTTTGCAATAAAAGAGAAATAGCCATGAATCCTATAGAAACGGCCTGTCCTGATTGAAATGCTATTATACTACTTTACCATTTCGGTGGTATAGTCGCCCACCACAAGCTCATCGTTGATGTACCATCGATACGTCAGATCGCTGGGATTGGCATCCGCGTGACAGGACAATCGTACTTCCGCTCCCTCAGGTATCCTACCACCCGCCAGTGCCCCTCCAATCACAGAAACAGACACTTTTGGTGCATATTTCACCTGCAAAAAGCATCCACGTGGTCAACCAACAGTCACACTTTCAATCCATCCAACTGTAGCATTTCATTGAGGGATTTAAACTAATTTAAAGTCCCAGTGATTTAATCAGTATTTCGCAATTCCATTCAAAATTGGCACAATTGGTTTCCACAGAGGGATTTTAGGCTTAAAACTCCGAAATTTATTCTGCCTTTGATTAAAAATCAGTTCTTCTTGGTTTTGCATACTCAATTAAAAATTATCAAAGTTTCACTATATTTCAATTAGCAATAAAGCTATGATTTCTCTCAATTTTATTTTCAAATTTCAACTCTGGAATATCGAATGAAAGAATCTTTATGTTTTATAATCCACAAATTACCAGATTAATTGTGAATCAAAATTATAATTCACTTTTTAGTGGTAGGGGAAAGTACCCACCTTTCGAACGTTCATGCCTTCGAATAATGTGAATTTTGTTTTAGTTTTAGTTTAGTAAATCTCTTACGAAAAGCAAATGAAATTCACATTATTCGAAGACATGAACGTTCGAAGGTAAAGCACTTTCACCTAATGGCTCCGGCACAAATTTCAAATCAAGAAAATTTCACAAAGTAAAAATTCACTTCTCTTTCTTTCTCAGAAAAATTTGTATATGTCTATCTTACTCTTTCGGATTCAAAATTGGACTGAACTAAATTTAATTTAGTGCGATGTCCAAAAGAAGAAGAAGAGTGCGAAAGAGTAGGGTAGAGATTTGCAAAGCTTTTAAGATAGAAAGAGATGTGAATTTCCGTTTTATAAAATTTTCCTGATAAAGGTGTGCCGAAGGCATAAGTATTACAACGCGGCATTGTATAAATGAGCAGTAAAAAGTTAAAATTGAGCAGTAAAAATATTGAAACAGTGATATTATCGTCCAAATTTTGCCAAAGGGAAAATGAAGGGCTTTTTATTCTAATTGCAACAATTTTAAATGTTAATGGTACTGGCACACCTTTTCAATTGAGTGAATTTTAATCGAATGAAATTCTAACCTTTTACTCTTTCAAACTGAAATCAGATGTAGCTGTCCCTTTCTGTCAAATACAAATTCAAATTGAAAATGAAATTGAAATTCCAATTTTCATTTGACAGAAAGAGACTAATACAGCTTATTTTAGTTTAGAAGTGTAAGAAGTAAAATTTCAATCGATTGAAATTCACTCAATTGAAAAGGTGTGCCAGCGGCATAAATATATAAATTAAACCAATTTTTTGCAAAGATTTAAGTTTTTACTGACCATAATTATTTATTTTACTGCTCATTTTTAAATTTTTATGGCTCCGGCACATCTTTTAGATCAAGATAATTTCATGAAATCAAAATTCACTATCCTTTTCATACTCAAACGTTTCGTATAAGTTTCTCTTACCCTTTCGCTCTCAAAATTATGTCGAATTAAATTGAATTTGGTGTGATGCTTAAAAGAAGAAGAAGAGTGCGAAAGAATGGGATGGACTTATGCAAAAAGTTTGGGAATGAAAGGGGCCTGAATTTCGATTTTATGAAATTTTCCTGGTGTAAAAGGTGTGCCGAAGTCATTACTGCCCATTTTGAATTTTTTACTGCTCATTTGCTTTTTGCCTTACAATGCTAATTTCCGGATAAACCTGTTTGGAAATTTTAAGATTGATAATCGGGTAATTATGCAATTCAAAAATTGTCTGAAAATTATTGATTTATATATTTTTATTATTATTATGGCTCCGCCATATCTTTTAAGTCAGAAAAATTTCATAAGTCGAAATTTGGATCCCTTTCTTTCTTACACGTTTTACATATTCTATCTCATTCTTTCGCGCTCTTCTTCTTTTAAAGAAGAAGAGTGTGAAAGAATGAGATAGACATAGTTATGCAAAGCGTGTGAAAAAGAAAGGATTGTGAATTTTGATTCCATGAGATTTCCTCGATCTAAAAGGTGTGCCGGAGCCATTATAATTAATTCTTTATTTTTACTTGATATTCTGTGTTAAGAGTCTCACGTGAACTTTAAATTGGTTTATTGTGAATTCTATGTTGTCCAGATTTCCCAATTATTCACTCTTTAACATCCTCAGTAAGCTTCCGACAGAAGTAATTTTAAACCACGCCCCTTTAAATAGCTGTTGCTAAATAACGTTAATATTTTCGTATTTTAATAAATATTTTGTATATCCATTAAATGTCAAATTAAGTTATTTTTTGCTAAATTAATGTACTAGTCTGTTAAGGGTTTGGAAGACCGTAAATAAGAATACTATGCCGAAGAAAATAGGATTGATAAGCGTTCGCAACGGATCATGTTGGAAGTGAAACTGAACCTTTAAAAACTTTCAAAAACTTAAACGTTAAGCCAAGTACATAAAACTAATAAATAGTTAAATAAAAGCTTTCTATGCACAAACAGCCGTTGATTTTCGAAAAATTTGAACTGAATTCCGAAATTTCAAAGGTAGACCTTTTGCGAATTCGAACTAGCGCAAGGCGGCGTAGAGTTATAAAAATGTATGAAATTTCACAATAAGAAATTATTAAATGAGTTTTTCAGTGATTATAAAAGGGTGTAATATGAGTCTCTCAAATCTGAATCTCAGAAATTCGAACGATACGATGGTTGAATTCAAAATGTCAATTGTGGGGTTATGTTAAAAAAAATTAGTATTTTGGATGATTGAAAATCATATTTCTGTGTTGTTTCTTGAATATTTACATACATTATGAGCGAATAAAATGAAAAAAAAGTTCGTCACTAGGAAGATTCGTGCGAAAGTAATACTGGCTTCAGACTGGAAGTTTAGTCCAGTTCCCGAAGGTCTCAAAAATCTAAATAACAGACAATTTTGTTGATTTTTCAAAATCTAATGGACAATTTTCACTTAATATCCAATTCTATGTAAGATTTTTCTAAAAAGTCTCTTCTGATAAGAAATTAGAGGATTTAAACTATTTGGCTAAGCCTCAGGTCTGAAGCCTCCATAAAGGTGTTTGATTCAAAGTACAATTTAATTTCACATAAATTTCGTTACTTTTGAAAATATCGTTCGAATTTAGAAAGTGAGAAATGCCAAAAATACCCCCAGAGCGTTCGAATTTGCAAGACTCTACCGCACAATCAGAATTCTTACGTGCGATTATAACCTTAGCTGAGATTCTTTACAATCTTTTTGCTCGTCTTTGAAGTGGCTTTGTATCTTCGAAATGTTATTACTGAACAGGGCCAATATAGGCCTTGCTTCTTCGATTTTCTCCAAAAGAAAAGTGAAGACTGACACATGTTGACACTTGAGGTATTTCGAAATTCGAAAGTAAAATATTTCAGTGAATATCTGGACGAAAGAAGTAAAAATGCATTTTCTTTGGTTTTCGAAATCGACTTTCGAACATTTTCGAAAGTCCACACGAAATGGTTACTCCAAAATTTAGGTGTCATAACATGGTTTTTAGGTATTTATTTATTATAACAATTTTAACTGAGGATGGTGAAGTGTAATACAATTTTAAAATTGAAAAAATAAAAAAATAAAACTCTTATTATAAAAAGTTAAACCTTCAATCTGACGACTGCATGACTTGCAAATTTTACTTAAAATAAGTTATTCAATAATTTTACTTAATAATTTAAATTTTCAATATAGACAAAAAATAAAATTAAAATTTGTTAATGAAATTAAATTATTGATAGCAAAATTGTAAACGTTCATTTTGTCATTTTATTCGAAATTGAAATTAATTAAAAGCTTTTAAAGTCCATCAGAATCTTTCAAAGGGAATAATTGAAAAATCCTTGAATTTTAAAGGTGAAGCTACCAAAGTCATATATTTTCTAGTTGATTCAGTGTGAATTAAAATTCATGAGGAGTGGTATTTGCGCATTTAGCGGTTCACCCCTCTAGGCAGGTACATACCTCCAATTTCAATTTAGCCGCTCGATATGTTCGATCGGCGGTATTTTGCGCTTGGCACGTGAATGTTGTATTATGATGCTCCTTCTTCGGTGTCAATTTCAACACAGATTTCGCTGTGTAGCGCCTCGAATCCGGCAATGGTTCCTTCATGTAATCTATTCCGGTTGTAAGTACATTTCCCAAGCCATCAATCCATGTAATCTAAATATTTCAGAGAAAGAGTGAGAGAGAGAGACATGGGAATAGTACTCGAAATGAGAATGATGAGCCACAAATTTGCTACATATATATAGGATTGTATAAATATCGACGTGAGCGGAAATTCTTATCACAAGGATGGAGAATTTCTCTCATGTACAACTTGATGGATGTTTGTTAGGGGTAAAAGTTCAATTACCTCGGCCGCAGGTTTTCCCCCAATGGAAATGCACTCTAATTCGATTTCACGATCCTCAGTGGTCACCATAAAATCACCTTGAATTATTTTTGGTGGTTCTGGTGGCACCAGAATTGTCAGTGTGGCAAAACGTGAACGTATTCCCAATTGACCTACCGACAAAACATGAAGTAATATTATTTGGTGAAGGGGATTTTTGGGGATGGGTGTTCAGTGGATGAATTGTCTCACCGTCTGCTCCTGGTCCAACTTGGCACTGATACTTGGCGTCATCGTCCAGCATAACGGGATAGATGTCAAGGGAATAGTCTCCCTCCTCGTCACTGCCCACCATTGAGTACCGATCGAATCCACTGAGATTTCGATGTGTGCCCAGTCCAAAGTCATCCTTGGTCCACTGAAGCATGCCAACTTTGTCGATCACGCGACATGGCAGCGTCACGCGTGATCCAACAATTGCCGTCTGATCCTGTGGTTCCATTGCAAATCTCTGTCCATGGGATTGGCCATTTGTGCCTATCTTCGCACCACTGACCGTCCGCAGCAGCAGCAGCAACAACAGGATCATACCACAGGATGTCCTAACATACCTCTCACGTTCGGTTACAATCATCTTGTTGGCTCACTAAAAAGCTCTCCACTTTCGTTGATTCTCGAAATACTAACGTCTCTAGACAAAAATCTGCCTCTGCGTTGAATCTGTAAGAAAAGTAATCAAAAAGGAAACCAAATTAAAAACTTGTGGAATTAAAATTTCCATCCTAGAACTATTTTATTTTACAGTAAAATTGCAGAAAGTAGATGTTGTTCGAATGATTGTACGAAGTGAACTGAGAAGATAATTTAATAAGTTCATTCTCGGAAGCCTTTAAAAGAAATACCGTTGAGACTGATAAAACGAGATTGGAATTATTTTTCGTTTTTTTTCTTTAAATTACACCAAGGACCATTTAAAATCTCTAAAGACTCTTCTGGGGTTGCAGATACATTTGAACTTCAAACTCTATTTATTTTTTGGAGAAAAATATTGCTGGGCCCTAGGTAATGCTGTAAATATTTTTTTTTGAAATACGATTATTTCAGAAAGGTAGTGTTAAGACCTATAGATGACTATATATCATTCCCTCAGAAGCTGTTAAGATTTTTCATATAGAGGAGAATGGAGTAGATTTCGTATACTTTTTACAAAATTCATTTACTTGAGGATTCACGATCTATAAATATTGTTATATATTTTTGTATGGTCAATATACGATATAAATAAATTTCTATGTAAAAATGCAGTTTTAATATTACTAATTAATAAAAAATAATTAAGAAACCTGTGCAAAATAAAAATATAATGCTTAAAACTCAGTACATTATCTACTTATTACTGATAATCAGTATTTTTCCGTGTCCACCGATTGAGGGCAGTACTAATCGTTGTGAGAATATGAAAATTTTCCTGAATAAAAATACAGTAGATGTCATAAGTTTGTTACGTCTTGTATGTTGAAGAAACTAGGTGGTAAAAAAGATAGAAAAAATTACTTTTAAAAAATTTTCTTTTTGCGAATTGGTTGCCTGTAATCCGTAGATCTTATTAATTAGTATTTTATAAATAATAATTAATCTTATTTCATATGAAAAATAATTGTTTGCCAAAAGTTGATAATTTTTAATTCGTCAAAAGTTTGTTACGTCAATTGGAAAAGTACCTCAAAAAGATGAAATAATTAACTAACTTCTTTTAATCCGGTTATATTTTGAAGTTATATCATTTAATAAGCAAATAGTACATTTGCACATTTTTAAAATCTTCAATGGTCAATATATGCATATAAATAAAATGATAAATAATAAGAAATATTTTTTTTTGTTAATTTAAAATTTAGGTTAAAATGGCATGTTACAAGAAGTTAAAAGAAGAGATATTGTCCAGAAATACTGCCGCAATGAATCTGCCTCGTCTGAGTCAGAAATTTTCTGTATTGGATGGAAAACCCTGCAGGATGTACATAAAATCGACAAAATTTATAGTGATTAAACATAAGTACATGTGGAAAATGCTACTGGCCAGACCCAGGGTTTTGATTCTGAAGGTTGATAACTGCATTATAAGTATCTCTGATAGTGACCCCATGATATCTGTTCCAAAAATTCAAAGTCACTTGGTTACCGAAGGGATACAAGACACTTTTGTTACAAAAATTAAGCTGAAATTGAAAAAAATGGCAAGAATGGTTGAGTGACTCCCGGGATTTCATGGGTAGGAAAGACTAATTTGGTTAACAGAATAAAACTTAGAACTTCAAAGGGTAAAATAGGGTGATTCGGAATCATTTCTTATTCGGAATTTCAAGATTTGCTCACGATTTTACCACGAAGAAATACAAGAATTTAACTCAAGATTTATTCGTGTTTTTCTTAATTTTCTTTTGCCCTTCTGAAGAAATTTCAAAATTTCGAAATGGAAATGTTCCTAAATTACCCCATTTTTCCTTATCTTTAATCAGCAAATTCAGGCCCATATCGTTTTATCTAAAATTGAAAATAAATAGGTTATGAAGTCTTCAAATTTTGTAAAATATTTCTAGTGGAAATTATCATTGAATGCTTGAATTCATTTGAATGAATAAATTGAAGTCGTTCGGTTTTAAGGATATTTTCAAAATCATATACGTAAACGAAAGACATGGGTTAAACCATTTTTGAACAGCTTAAAAGCAGGAGCTTTTTTGAACAGCTTAAACAGGAGGAGTACAAGGGATAAAGAAAAAAAAACATCTTTGAGAATGTCCATTTGATTTTTCGCGAAGGGTTTTGAGGAATGCCGTAAGTTAATATAAAGTAATAAATTCGAAAAAAAACTTGGAAAAATAAATTAACTGTCACGACTCAATTAATTTAATAGAACACAAATTTAATTAAACCAATTATCAAATAATCTCTGTAGAAGATTTGATTTTGATGATAAAGAACGATAGTCATGGCACTCAGCTTATGAGAAGTTGAGAAAGTAGGCTATTAATAAAATTGTCGGGCAGCTGATTAGATTAGCTTGATAATCTTGCTCATTCTTTTTGACTGGCATAGTTCTTATGAAATTTAAAATATTGTAAAATCGAAATATTTCACTAGCGAAGGGGCAGTTTGCAGTTTGTATGAGGCTGATAAATATTTCAATGAATAGTAAGGGAAGTATATATTTAGAATGAAGAGTGGTTTCCTCAATATTCCTTCGAAGGAAAACTATAAGATACTACTATCTAATACTATACGTAGCTAATTCTACCCCGGTCTCCCCTATATTTATTCAATATTTATTTATTTATTTATATTTTATTCATTTCCCTGTACATTATTTTAAGTACTAAAAGGGTAATGTTTTCTAATTGAACGTTTTTATAGACTAGGATTTAAGTAGTTATTTCGATGCAAAAAAAATTTGTTTTAGGATTAAGAATTATCGGGAAATAATTTAATATAAAAATACTAACATATTTAAATCATTAGTGTCAACCAAAATCCTGAAAGCCGAAATCTACAAAAATTCAAAATTCCGAGCGAATTCCGAAAGAGTTGAAATTCGAAATTCGAAAGGTAAAAAGTTCGAAAAGCCAAAATCCAGAAAAGCTAAAATTCCGAAAAGACAAAATCCTGAAAATTCAAAATCCCCAAAAACCTAAAATCCCGATGGGCAAAATCCCTAATTGTCAAAATCTTAATAAAAATAATAATAATAATAATGGTGGCACAACGTTCCATAAAGGAACTAGGCCTTCCCACAAGGGGAGTTCGGGACATCCATTATTATTTTTTCTTATACAGGAATGGGGTTGATAGTCCCATGCCCGTGGCATCAAGTGCAGTGAAGCTCACTGTCAACAATGTTTGACAAAAATGCGAATTTTTTCGAATTTTTAAATAGTTACACGATTTACGAGCATTTCGTAGATCTCCAGTGGGAATTCATAAACATTTACGAACAATTTTTACTAAATATTTACTTAACAAAGCAATAATAAAGTATGCTTTAGTAATTTGTATTCTTATGCACAACGCACAATAACTTTTGTTTAGTAAACATGTTTTTGACATTTCAGTGAGAGTGAGTGAGATCTAGATCTAGTCATCTCGCTCATTCTCATGGGAAATTTTGAAAACATGTTTACAAACAAAAATTATTGTGCGTTGGTCATTATCCAATGTGAGTTATTTACTGACCAGAATTAATATTTACCAATCAAAAATATTTATTCTGTAATAAAAACTCTCATTGTATATTTTGTTTGTCATTCAAATAATAAATATTGTTAGGAGGAGGTGGGGCTACTTTGAGCTATGGGGCTAGATTGTTATATGACTTTTTTGCTTATTTTTAAATGAAGCTGGTCCTTGCAATATATTTTATTTAGACCCACAATTATTTTGTCTATCCAAATTACATCATGTTAAAACCCAGTTTCCTTTAGAAAAATGTGAAAAATCGTATAACAATGTAGCCCCACCTCCCCCTATATCAAAATATTAGTGATTTTGTTTTGAAAAATCCTCTAAAACCTTCTCATTTTGCAGTTTCTAAAGTTTATTTAACAATTTAAATTAAAGAAAATGTTGCTTGTTTCCTCTCCAAATAAAGACATAACAGGTGAAATCATTATCTCTAGACGTAATGGCATTATCTGACAAAGAAATACAATTAATGAGATCTGTTGTTGGTCTTTTTATCAACAACATAATGACAATATTTTATGTGATGCGTTGCAATAAAAGTTTATTTAATTTTCGCAAAGACAAATTTCCATCAAGGATAAGGGAAGTGTACCAGCGATCGGCAGTGTTCCTCGGATCGTCAGGTTAATACCATATTGTTGCTCCAAATTAAATGATTTTTTAAAAATTATTAGCTACTTTTTACCATTTAAGTCTCACAAGAATACAGTGCATTAACTCAGATTTAATTTATAAAACCAATTTTCCCTGAGACACTTGATTAAATTTCTGACGATCCGAGGTACAGAGTGAAAGTTTGCAATTACACATATTTTTTATCCATGTAAAAATTAAAAATTCAAAAGCACAGATGTAGTTAAAGGGATCTCTATCTCTAATGTATCAATTAGCAAATATAAAAATACCAAATAATGTTTTGTGGATTATATTTTCAACTAAATATGGAGCATCCCAAGAAACAATTTTTTCTTAATTTAGTCTTATAGAATTGTTTAAGTAAAGCACTATAGAACCAAATATCGTTTTATTTGCTTATAACGCTCTTGGTTCCATCACTGAAACTACTATAAGTAAAGTGGCGTACTCTTAAGGATCTTAAGAGCTTATATAGGAATTTCAACAGAAAATTCTCACTTTAAGTGTTTTAAAAGTGCACTAAAAGACTTGTTTAACACTTGGTTCTATAAGGCAGCTATTTTGCTTCTTGGGATGTCTCTTAACATTCCGATTCGGGGTACCCTTCCCTTATGTCCATCCGTTCATTTCTGATTTTTACGGTTGCAAATGCTATTTCATAAAGGTTAAATTAGATGTGGTTTTTGCTATTCAACTTTTTCATGAGTCTATAGAGCAATTTACTCTGGAACTGGGCATAAGGAGTGCAACATGAATGGCGCAATACTTAATGTCTCTCGCAACACAATTAAATACTTTGCCGCAGTGAAAAGTTTTGGAATATAGTTTTGAGTTATTTTGCATGAATGTTGACATAAATTTGCAATCAGTTAGATGAAGAACCGGGGTTCCGGTGACGAGGAAGAAATGCATCACTCTGGGAGACATTATATGCCTAATATAAGTTTAATTAGCTGTCTCCATGTGACATTAAATTCACTTACAAGGCAATGTTGAGATAATGTACAGGACGGAGGCGGAGGTTGATGGGAACATATCACATCCATTTGCACCACTCCTCATCCCCAAATAACCCATCCTATATACACCTTACCACTTACACGCAAGGGTATCCCCAAAATCTACCACCAATATTGGAGTTGAAATATGAAAGTGTTGGTTGTTACTCTTGTTTCGGGTAATGCCTCGACGGCAATATCATCTAATAATCTACTCCATCCCCAAAGGTACCAACAACAAACGAGGCTTATAGTTGAGACAAATTCTAGGATGGCTTAATGGTATGCCAGAGTCGCTAATGATTTTTGTAGGAGCACTAGAGCATATCTGCGAGTACTTTCCGAAACTCAAACGAGAAACTACTTTTCCAACCCCATCATCGGGGGACTCTATCGTAAATCCATTTACTGTGGTGAATCCAACGAGCTTGAGGGTAATGATAAAGATGAAGGAAGAATGGGCGATGGGGATTGATATAAATTCCCTTTCAAAATTACAATAGTGAAGGAGTTGCGACCTTGTGAACAAGAAACTTGTTAGTTTTGGCAAATCGCATATTCTCGGAGCAACATACTTCTCTTCAAGTGCATTCGTGTCTGAAAACTTTACTTCTTCTTTGGCTTCAGCCCCCTCCCCCATTCCTAATCCTTCTTTTTTTTGTTGTTAATGTTTCATTCCTCAAGAATTCACTGTTTATTGAAGATTGAGCCTTGGATATCATGGAGGAGTTTTCATGGTGAAAAGCCAGAAATACAAGCACAAACTTTCTAGGTTAGAACTTTTGTGCTTGAGGGTAATTGTGTCTATTACAGTCAACATAAATTCACTTAATAATGAGAAGTGATTTCAAATTGTTTCAAAAGTACTTGATTAGAGGAAAGCAATATAAACATATTTTGAATTCATTGTTGTATGACATATTTAAATTGAAATTTTCTACTTTAATTCATCTGCTCATTTATTAAAATAATTGGTTGGTAAAAGTTTGTATTTTTTCATAAAACATTGTTCGTAACATTGTCACTTAACAGGCATTTGTTGATCTTTTACAAACAAATGACAAAATTTTACGACCTTTTTTTGTGTTTACGAACATTTACAAACAAATGTTTTGAAAAATCCATTTTTCGCTTTTCGGGTACTTCTTGACATCCTCTACCTCCTCTGTGTATATATATATTTTCCGAAAAATTAATTATTCCCAAAGTTACAGGACAATAAATCTTAAAAATCCTCTCCTGTAAAGTCGGCTATTCGCGATTTATAGGGGAAAGTACTCTTCCTTCGAATGTTCATGTTCATGCCTTCGAATATTGTGAATTTCTTTTGGTTTTTCTAAAAAACTTACACATTTCTATCAAATATTAGTTAGCTTATTATCAATTACTAGTCTCCTCCAAAAATAGAGGGCCTAGTAATTCGTTTTTATGCTTTTATTAGAAATAATTGAAAATGGACTCAAAGCTTCATTTTTATATTGAATTTTACATGTGTTTTTTCCTATTTAAAATGATTTTTGGAAAAAACGTGACTAGTGTGAATGATAAAGGGTTAATTAAGGTTGATTATCGTCAACATTGTTTTTCTCGAGAAGGATACCATTTTTGTGGGTGGTGGATAACTTGCAAAACCACCCATACCTTGCCTTTGAATTTAAGAATTTCATGCCTTCGAATGCTTATCTAGTAACACTACCGCCATTTAATATGTCATATGTTATTCCATAACCTCAATTTTTTATATGTTTTGCTCCACATTGCGCTCGAAAAATCCTCAAGTATTCTAGTAGTAAAGCAAATAAGTTCACCGTCGCTGCTGACTAAATCCATCGTATATGTATTTACTTAAAAGTAGGATTATTCTTGTATCGTGGGAAAAATAGCAAATTTTGCAGCTTTATTTTCATTTCACC
This sequence comes from Phlebotomus papatasi, assembly GCF_024763615.1. Taxonomy (NCBI): domain Eukaryota; kingdom Metazoa; phylum Arthropoda; class Insecta; order Diptera; family Psychodidae; genus Phlebotomus; species Phlebotomus papatasi. Next base: position 6,228,457 of record NC_077224.1, on the reverse strand, counting down.
CCAATCAGAATGGTGATAGTGTAATGTGTTGTCTTTTTGAGAGTCTGGAAATGATGGTCTGATGAAGATGTTTATAAGTCTTCAAATCGGTACGTGGCTAGAGTTATTTCATTGCTCACCATGGTGATCTTGCAGGATCACAAAAAGGCAAGACATTTGATTGATATCATTTAAGAAAAAAATTTCAAAATTTTGTTTTTGTATCTTTCCAACAAAAACAAAACAAAATAACCTTAGTTTATTGACTTCAGTATCACCCTTCTCTTTTTACAGTCGTATTTTAGGGTTGTCATATCGATAATATGGCTTTTCCAACAATTTATTCCTATTGGAATAGCAGTATTTCAGAAAAATTGGAAAAGATCCTTTGACCTCAGGCTAATCAATAATAGATTGTTTTAGTCTTTCGATAGAAATATTTTCCGAGAAAATTCTAGATTCAATGGCATATACCGTCACATTCGAAGGCAAAAATTGTACCATGCCTTGGACCAAATCGACGTAGTATTTTTATTTACCTCATAAAAAGAAACTAAAGGATTATGAATGGTAAATGAGATAAGCATGGGATCTCAATTAACTAGAGATTTTTTTGGTGTAATAAAAATTGGGATTCATTTTCGATTTTCCCAGAAAAAAATTCATCAAGTTTGAACTTCATATTTGTGGTTTAACCTATAGTACTTTCCCCTAGTCAAGTGTGCTAATCCGGGCGCTTCGTTATGTGGATCGTTTATGACTACGCTAACTAGATAATCCACTTAAAATAATATTTTTATTTTTATTTCCGTAATAGGGGAATGTAGGCATGGTTCGCACAGAGTGAACCTTCAAAGATGCGAATTTTCTCTTTGTTTGCAAAGAGCTGACTTGGTATTTTTGATCTCGTCTCATGAGCTTACTAATTGGAAACTTAGAAACTAATCTATCTTATGGTTAAGGAATGACGAACTAGATGTTTGCAAACAAAGACAAAATCTGCGTTGTTTTAATATTCACTATGTGCGAACCATGCCAACATTCCCCTATAGTCACTACAGTAACATAATATAACTATTCAAGTTTGAGAAAAAGCATAAATAATATTTTTATCCATTAAATAAGTGAGTGTAATCGACTCATTTCAATCTTGTGCCAGCTGAGTTCTGCACTAAAAATTTTCTAGAAATTATATTTTCGCTAATGACAACTGGTTGATTAAAAACATTTATTGTTTTTTCCTTGTGAAAAAAAGTATTTTGAATTCAAAGGTTTGATTAAAAGTGAAGTGCAATAATTCCCCTACAAGGTGAGTAATTCGATTTTCGTGAAATAATAATATTTTATAAAGAAATTAGTGAATTTGTAGCTGTTTACATTTTGCTCTAAATGGGTGCTTCGCAAATCAATAATTTCTTTCCGGGAATCGCATTGTTCAGCACGGTTTTATTATTTCAGATGCCGAAGATTATTTCAGTATTATCATAATTTTATAAATTTTCTTTAATATTTTTTAATTTTTTTTTATATTATGTTTCTGAATGAAACAGTGAATAATTCTATGGATTTAGAAGAAGTAATAAACAATTTCATCAGTCCAAATACCAGTGTTTATGTAGCAGTCTACCGAAAATGATCCAGTTACCCCACCTTATTATATGACCATGGATGAAATTCATTTAGTAACTTGGAGAAAAATCAACTTTTACGAAGCTGCAACATTACGAAGCTGCAAAACCTTCCCTACAGATATAGAATTAATTCAGGCTTCAGGTTTAGGGATCTTCTCTGTGAATGGAATATTAAGAATAGATTCCATTGGAAAATGCCATTTAATATTATCACGAAAAGAAGATTGTCTAAAATAAGTAGAAAAATTCCATTTAATCTAAGAAGATGCCAAAATAACTTTCTCGAAATTGAACGATTGGCAATCAAATTCTTCGGTGAATTGAAGCTTTCAACAATAACAATTTAAGAGGAAAACTACGGTTAAACCCAGTTAACCTTCGTTATCTCTTCAGGAAAGCTCTAATCTAATATATTATTTGAGAAAACTCTGGTCAAAAGTTCCACTGGGAAAGACTGAGGGTAGAGCTTAATAAGAAATGAATTTGGAATTCTGTGAATAGCACCTCATCTATGTTTTAGCTGACTTGACAAAATTCAGGTTTCATTCTAACTTGTGTGTAATTTTCTCTTCGGTATCCTCTCCATATCACTTTAGGGGTTGGTGCATGTGAAAAATTTTGTGCTAGATAGAGTGCGAGGGAATATTTTCATACATTTATATTCAAATTGGGGAGAATTCAAATTTCTCTATTCCTTTTTTCTTGCTCCGGTAAAGATGAATACAATAACGGATGAAGAGGAAAAACTAAAAATAAAGAAGTCTCACTTTGTATGCATTAGAATGGAGTGAACAGGAGATATCATCCCTATTCTCCCTTTCGCACTCTGTGTCTATTTCCTACCCTATTCTGAACTTTGCTTTTCCCTTTTGAATAACTTCTTTAGGGGTTTATTCCTCTTCAACTCAATTTTCATCGTTTGTTGCGCTCCCGAATGTTGAACAGAAATAGGGCAGAGTGGGGCTATTTTGCATTGATTTTAGAGAATAAAAAAAGAAGGTCATTAGAACAGGATGACACTAAAAACCATAAAAGGTTTCACTGTTCGTACTGGTCTCGACTGCATACGTAAAAAACCAATCTGAGAGATTCATACCCAAGTAGCAAAAACTAGTCCTCACAAAGTAAATTTTAATATTTGCATTGTCTTGGTCGCATCTGTCGCATCTGTATTGACTTAGTCCCATCTGAGGTCTTTTAAAATAATATGGCTGAAAATGAGGAATTTAAAAAAAAATAAATAAATGCGGCCTTTATAATTTTCGGTTGAACTTGAAGAAATACGTCGTCAGGCGTCTAACCGTTATCGATGACTGCCGATTTAAAACCAGGCTGTTGCACACACCAAACAAACATGTTATCAAATACTTTTAAAAGATTATGTCAATTAGACTTCTAGAACAAGTAATTAATTCGATGTGTACCAATACTTCGATATAAAACATTTTACTTAAGTGAAATAAATATGTTACCATTATTGGTTCATTTTTAAATATATCTTTTAAAATTGTTTCAAGAATTTACTTCTCCATTGAAAAGTAATAGAGCTTAGAATTAACCTTTTTTGCCAAAACCGTTGTACTTTTCTGATGTGAAATATATCTATTTTGTTCATTTTATTATTATTATTTATTATTATTATTTTATCTATTTTGTTCATTGAATGACCGTTTATTTTTAAATCATTAAACCGCCAAGTTGAAGATCTAAGTACATCGAAAATTGTTCATTGGTAGAAAATTCTTCCAGGAATGATAAAATATGCTTAGTTTGCTATAAATTAAGGGCAGAATCACATTGACAGTAAAATGCTCAACGTCACCGTCAAAGCCCTCAACGTATTTCGTTGATTTACGCATTTTCATTGCAATTCTTACGCAAATTTTCCATTACGATATTACCTTGTCTCATACTCGGTGGCACTAGGTGAAAATTATATAAGAAAATTGAATAAATAAAGCGAAAATGAGATAAACGGTAAGCAAAAAAAAACTATAGGATTTTTTTGCTACAGTTTTTCGTACAGTTTTTTTGCTCACTGTTTATCGCATTTTCGTTTTATTTCTTCAATTTTCTTATATTATTTTCACCTAGTGCCACCGAGTATGAGACAAGGTAATATCGTAATGGAAAATTTGCGTAAGAATTGCAATGAAAATGCGTAAATCAACGAAATACGGTGAGGGCTTTGACGGTGACGGTGAGCATTTTACTGTCAATGTGATTCTGCACTAAATCTTGTTAATATCATTGTTTATAATTTTCGTGATTCTAAAATTAACACTCTGATTGATTGTTATTATTTGATAACAAATAATTAACTTAATCATTAAACCAATATTTTATTTATAATTTAATTGTTTACATATTTATTCCTTATTATCCTTAAATTAATATTTGCATTTTGTCTGGCAATAATTAAAAAAATATTCTTTTTTCTGTTAATAAGCTTTAAAATGTATTTAAAAATTTCGAAAGGTAATATTAAAAATCTACGGAAATCGAAAAATCCCGTAGACATTTTTTAATAAGTTGAGAACCTTTTTTTAAAATAAATAATAAAATAATAAATAATAAAATAAATAATGAATAAAAAAATAAAAAATGTAAATAAAATAAATAAATAATAAGTAATTTTTATTTTATAGGTATATTTTTAAATAATTCACAATATCTTTACTAATACTAATCAAATGATAATAAGTAATTAAATAAAAATAAAAAATTAAAGAAAAACATGATTAAAAATTTGATGTTTTATGCGGATTATTGCTTACATTTCAAGGAAGCAGTTTGATATTTTATATAAATTTTATATAAAACTTAACTGTCAATACATTCCGGAGGTTAAAATCGACGCTAAGACAGCGTAAATTAAAAAATTTTACAGAAAAATATTTTATAAAAGTATTTGAAAATTCATATTGGCATTTTATATTTCTCTGTGTTTTCGGTTGCAGACCAATAGACTTATGAAAGGTGCAAATCGAAAAAATAGTGAGGAATACTTGGAAATTCCCACTAGTTTTTGTTTCTTTACATTCTCCCCGCACTAGCAGAGACATCAACTGATTAATTCTATTCCGAAAAAGCACGGACATCAGCGCCATCTTTTCTTCTACACTTGTGGTGAATATGGATAACCATTATTTTGGTTATCGAAGCTTTCAAAAATGGTTTCCGAAGCTTTCGCAAAATGGTTTCAGAAAGCTCGGGTAAAAATTTCTCCTGGCTCTGTGGGCGCACATAGGGGAGTGTGGGACAGTTTCACGCACCTTATTTTTTTTCAGAACTCATTTGCTAAACGAATATGACCAATATTCAAACTAATTGTGTTTTTACTGTTTCTCTTGAGCGTTTCCTGTATGAAAATGTATAGGATAATTCCCAAATAATTTGTTTTCACTCTATAATTCTTTATTTTCGAAAATATTGCGAGTCACCGTGACGTCACCACTTCGACACTGAACTTACGACTAACATGATTTCTAAAACCTTGTGAAATTTTAGTCATACAGTGTTACTTGGGTGGCTACCGTAAGAGGCAAAAAGCTTCACTAATGAATCATTGTTTTTTTTTAAGTGATATTTTTGAAAAGTTCTTCTAAGCAACACGCGTATTATTGTTTGTTCACTTTCTTATGTATAGTACATCAATAATTTTGATTATATAGTTGTTTAATCCGCTATTTCTCCATTAATACGTTAAGCACTTAATAGGCTTTTAAAGTACTTCATTTTGTACCATATTCCTTACTATTATGTGCTACGTGGATATTATAAGGAAGCTTCCCAACATTATTTAAAAATTCAATGACTAAAGGCCCCAAATTCCTCTATTGTTGTTATATTTGAACAAGATTTCTGTTGAAATTTAGAAGATGGTTGAGCAAATTAATTCTCAAAAATATACAATTGATGATTTGGAAAGTTTGAAAAATAGATTTTTTGTCCCGTATAAAGGAGTTGAAGAAAAAATTCTGGAGATATTTTTTTTGTAGACATGGAATGAGGTGGTATGTTCTGAAATCATATTCTCATCTTCAAAATTGAACCCTTGGGCACAATTTCTTTCGACCGCCATTGAGTTTCTCCTCTGCAAATATTTCCCTTTTTGGGGGATGCCCCATTGCTTGGGAAAAGTTTGCAATAGTTTTATCGAGCTATATATGAGGTAATATTTCCCCATCGAATAAAGTAATAAAATGGATGGGAAGATAGGAAAATGTCATCTGAATGAGTCCACTGAGAAAAATGAGTTACTCAAAAATATTTATGTTCACATACAATATGTTAGAGGGGACTTTTTGGACATATCACATTGTAAATTCAGGGAGGATTGCCTTTATATTTGTATAGTCGTATATTTCGGTAGGAGACTTATTGTGAAACATGGAAATGAATGTAACAAAAATTACGTGACATTTTCCTTGTGTGCAGAAAGCCATTTCTCTTGACCTTTCCCACAAAAACACACTCATTCACTTTACCAGTTGACTTGGAAGAGAAATCCTTGTTCGGGTTGTTTAGTTGGGCTTGGAGCCAAGGGGGGTTTGAGGTTTTGTGACAGTACTTAGAAACGACACCCAGTACTACATGCGGTGATGGATAACTTTGATGGGACAAATGTGTTGTATATGGTGTGATGCTGAATGCACTATTTTCCACCCAAAAGAGAATGAAATTACAACATGCTAACCTCTAACTATATATATTTGCTGCATCAAATTGATTTTCAGTGGTGAATCATCATGAGAATCTCTATTGAACTGAGAGAAACCCTCTCAAATGATTTGGGCCTTGCACTCAGAAAAAGTTGTCTCAGAAGAATGGTTTGCTTAAGTGTACAACGGCTTTTCAAATTAATTCAATGCAGATGAATGTCATCAATCTTATTTGGTTTAGAATATGCAAGCAGTGTATAAACAAAACTTCATTAATTTAATTAATCATTGTACCAACTTGCTAAAATTATTTCTGCATGAAATGATTTAAATACAAATCTGGTTTTTCCACCTTACTGTAAGGGGACAAAGCATCTCAGCTTTGCCGAATGCTTGAAAATCGGTGTTATTTTCGTAAATGTTACTGTTTCATAACCTGATTTAAGCAATATACAGGTGACATAAGAGAGCGAATTAGAAGTGACCTACCGAGTCATAATGGGAGGCTAGGGTCTACAACAGGGGTGAGCAAGAACCGTTTGAAACCGAATAAACGTCAAAATAAGTTTATCCAAGTTGCGTTTTGACCACCCTGTAGCCGATCGGCCGCAAAGTTTCACAGTAACAAAAAAAATCCCTGGAATTTATCTTCTATTTTTCCACCAGAGTTTCCGTAGAAATAAACGCTAATATTCCGCTTGGAATTCTGCAGACTTATCAGCTTTTTTTCGCGTGGGTTTCCTGAAAAAAAAAGTCCGAGGAATTTTCTTGCAACATATCTGAGAGCATTCCCTGGAAATTGATTCAAAATTTCCTTTGAATATTCCGAGTATATTTTCTGATATCTTTCCGACCAAGATTCCATGGAAGTAAGCTCGAAAATTCTGCAATTATTTGTCGCCCTAACGCTATAATTCTTGCGAGCTAGACATACTCAAATGAACGATATGGTAGCAATATTTTCAAATCAAAAGTAGAACAATTGAGTGTTCGTCTGATAGATGAACACTCTCCAAGTTCTAAGCTGCCAATTGGCACTGATCGTTCATATTTGTGGATGTTTTTTTTCTGGAAATTCTCTATGAAAGTTCCATGAAATTTTTAATCAATTTTTGGAATTATTTTGAAGAAAAATATATTTAAAAAAATCCACTGGAAAAGTCGTGGAATTCCGTAATATTAAACCACGGAAGCAATGGAAATTTCCACGGAGAATTTCGTGGAAATAAAGAGGATTTTTCCAAATTTTTAAAAGTCTGACTGCCGATTATACGCTAATAATCCATAGGAAAAGCCGTGGAAATATTCGTCAGAGAAAAGTCCAAGGAAGCTCGTGGACATTCCTTATTAGACGGTTCTATACAGAGTTCCGCAAACGTCCATGGAACGCTAGGAAGAAATTTAGCGCCAAATTCCATCTTGGAAGCTTAAGCGGATTTTGAGCGGTAAAATTCAGGAAATTCCACGCGAATTTTTAGCGGTAAAATCAGAGCACATGGCAGAAAAAGCTGCTGGAAATCCAGTGGAATCGCTGCGGCCGTTGGCTATAGGGCATTGACGTACAATTGTCATTTGACGTTTGTTCGGTTTCACACGGTTTTTGCTCATCTCTGGTCTATAACATGCGTTTTCGGTTGAATTTCAAATTAAATATCGAGAGCGTTGGAAGCAGTGCGAAGTTGGCCGAAGATTGTCCGGATTTTCGTTAAATTTTGTCGTGTGGCGTTTGCGTCGCACAAATCACTGTTTCCATTGTGTTATAAATGAATTTGGCCCATTATAATATTATATTCTAAACTAGTCCAATGCTTCAAATTTTCATAAAAAGCTATGGATGAAATCCGTAAGGAACATAGAGAAAAAATGAATTGTCCGAAGCTTGAATCATCCGAAGGTAGGGCGCTTTCCCTTATAGTTTGGTCTAGAAGTAAGATTTAGCAAACTACTGATTTATTTATAGTAAACACTTTCCCCCTGTTCATCTAAATCTTAGAATTTATCAGTTTGATTCAGAGGTGTGCAAGAACCGTTTGAAACCGAACAAACGTCAAATAAAACTTGTACGCCAATGGTCAAAATACTACAGTAGAGTTTCGCTATAGTCCATATTTGGTTTCAAATTTGACACTTAGGTCGCACTATAGTCCATGTCATTTTTTAAAATTATCAACGATTTTTAGTATTGAAATTGCTCGACGGCTTCCACTTTCTTTGCGATTGTGGTACTTGTCCTTGCTCTCTTCATTGTGGATCACAATTATCACAACTACTTAATAAAGTTTGCCAAAAATATTAAAATAATTATGCATGTCGCATACTAAAAAACATAACCTAACTTAAAATCAGTGTTTTGAAATCAACGGTCGATAAATTGTGGACTATAGAGCGATGGCCTATAGCGAGACTCTACTGTACCTGAACAAACTTATTTTGACGCTTATTCGGTTTCAAACGGTTCCTGCACACCCCTGGTCTGATTTAAACGCTTGAACTGCTCGTACTTTCACCGTTCCTTAAACAATAAGAGATATCGACTTCGGATATTCGATGACCCCCCTCCCATAAATAAACCTATTTAAAGGATTTAAGAGAATCTGAGTTTCCGACAGAAGTTTAAATTTCTTAGTTTATTTCCCATAAGTTTGATAACCGTACCATTAAACAAAAGACGAAAAAGGAGAGCTCAATACAGATTATTGTTTAAATATTCAACCGAAAAGGGTAAAATTTCAAATGACAATCATTAAAAATTAGGATTTTGGTGCAATAGTCCTTAGGGATAATTAAAATAATAACCGTATTAATTCCATTAGACACGACAGTCATAGTACTTTGTTTCTCAGTAGAGGTATCGTTCTGATATTGATACTAAAGCAACTTCAACTGGTTTTTGTAGGGAAAGCTATTAGGAAAATAACGTGTGCACCACTTCTGACCGTTTTATCTGCCACTTGATACTAATTTCTTTCACTCAATATCTCAAAATTCATAATAAATCAGTTACATATAAATCCGATATATGAATAGAAAAGTCTACATCTAAATTTGTAGCCATATTGTGAAACTATATATTAAACCAAATTTATTTCTACGTTATCCAATATAATATCTATTTCTCCCATGTTCATCATCATTAGGCTGTGGGTGGGCAAAAGGGGTAAAGGGTTTGAAGGAATAATTGTCTGCAAGGCAAAATGATTTATTTTCTTAAAGGTGAATAGGGGCTGTCTAAATTCATTTTACGTCATTTTCCTCAACCAAAAGGCCAACAAATATTTGTTGTATCCTAATTTCATTTATGTTGGATTTCTGCATAAATTATCATTTATTGAGCTTGATATTGGAAGGAGGTTCTGTTGAAGAGAAAGGAGTTATCGAAAAGTTTGATTAATGAGTCTCGTTTTCCTTCATTAACCTGAAAAGGTTTGGTCTCCATAGATAACTCATCATTATTTCATCAACTTTTTTTTGCGAAAAATCAATTTTTCGTCATAATGAAAAACTCTATATTGCTATAAAAAGACACTGTTATTCATTTTGGACGGGAAGTCTCTTTAGAGAGTAAGTTTTAATATCTATCAGCCTATCAGGAAGAGTATGTTTAAAAATATCTGTATTTATTGATTTTTTTCTATTACAAATTACTAATTATAGAAAGAAATATTGGCATATTTAAAATTTGTAGGATAGTAATTTTAAATTATATTATTTGACACCCAGGGCAAGTTGATAAAAATAATTAATGTCATTAGGACTCATATCAATAATTACTTCCCCAAAATGGAATAGTATGACACTCTTCAAATATTCCCTTTATGATAATAATTTTAATTTTGAGAAAAAAAATATATCCATTAATGCAAATGTAGAAATATTATTCATAATGCATAGAATTTCATATTAAATATTTATTTGAATGTTGAAATTATATGAATAAGAAACAAAATGAAAATGATAGAGTGTCAAAACACATCTCTATATTTATTACGAGCTCTTCAAAGGCACTTAATTCTCTTGATTCACGGACATTCCCGTATTTCAAATGTGTGAAATATAACATCAAGTTATGTTGGACGTAGCATCACTTAAAGCACTACAATAATGAAATATGTAGTACATGGAAAATCGATTTGTTATTTCAGCAGCCAACCCACAAAACCCAATTTATATATGAGCACAGAGAACTACTCCCCATTATCAATTATTCTGGAAATATTCACGGGGTTCTGTGCTTATCCTTTTGGATGATGGACAATCGAATGAATACCAGTACCATTGAGAGAATAAACAGAAGGAATTAGACAATTGAACCAACCGCACCAAATTCCCTTGAAACTGGGACAATAATGGCTGAGAAGGTATAATCTATGAATGGAATTCTGTTGTTTTAGGTCATGGTTACATACAATTTCAGAGAACTGCATCCGAAGAAAATTCAAACGATAGATACATTGTTTCGAATTTTTAGGATTAAACTTCATTAAACTGTAAGATCAATGCACAAATTCTTGCACAATGCATACAGAGAATTTCACATGATGCTTATCACAAAATCAATCAATCTGAAATAAATTAAAAAAGGAATTTGTCAATATCTCTTTTGTTCTACACTACAATATACATATTGTCCATTAACGAATAATTTTATTACAGTTTTCGAATAAATAGGGAGAAAACCGACGTGGAAAATAATTCTAATGGATAATCCGGTAGTCGTCGGGTGGGAGAAGATTCAGCCCATGAATAAATTTTTTTTCCCAGAGCTTTCGGTGCTCTACGCACCTTCTTCAGTGGTCGAAAATGTCTAGGTTCTTTCAGGACTCTTAAGCTGTCTACACATTAGACAAATTATTGAAATAATAGCATTTCAAAGTGACATTGAAAAGAAA